>NW_009648555.1:848888-866983 GCF_000708025.1 Charadrius vociferus | reverse complement strand
TCCTGATGTGTTTCCAAGAGCTGTAAGGAGAACAAGCCCTTAAACTAGATTTGCTAACAAAAAATCAAATTGTTGTGACACTTTTACCAGTACAGAAGGATAAGTAGCTAAAAACTGAGATTATCTAAATGTTTTGGGGGGATCTGGGAATCCTAAATAATGGATGAATGCGAGAGTCTCCATTTTAAATTCCTTCTGTTTTGGGGGGGATTTCCCAGATCTAGGCAATATTTATTTTTTTTCAAAGTAGATACAGTTTTTAATCCTGCAAACATTTTCAGTCACTGGACAGGTTGTCCAAATCTGCTTTCCTGTTAAAACCAGTGGGATGCTTTACCTTAAGAGTGTGCAAATTGCAATGCTTGAAAATACTTGCAGGGATCAAATGAGGAAAGGCTAGTTTGTGTGACTGTTCTTAGCCACCATCTTCTGTAAAATTATGAAATTATTATTATTATTGGTATTATTAAAGATGTGAAATTACTAGATTTTTATTGAAAAAAGTAAAAACTGGATTTTACTTTGCTTTTTTTTTTAAAAAAAAGATAATAATTTGGATTAGTATGTGAGTTCAGAACTCTGACAATTATATTTATGGATCCAGAAATAAACATAATATCTTTTAGAACACTAACTACATAAAGCAAAGACTTTACATCCCATGTTGTTGGGTTTTTTTTCCCCTCAAGTTTATTTGTATTTGGGGAGGGGATATTATTTTCATATTTGAAATCATTGGCTTGTGGTAGTACAAATTCTACATGCCCTAAAAGTGAAAGGTGGCTGCATGCCATGCCATTACAGATTAGCTGACTGAATCATGACAGACTCCCAGTAATGTAAAGTGGTTCCAGTTTATGTGTTATAATCCGTTTTGTGCTGGATCCCGTAGGAGAAATACCGTGGGTATCCTGCCACACAAAGGAAGACAGAAACTAGTCTCATCTCAAGATCCAAGTGGATATATTTATATCTGCATTACTTTGGGCAAGCACTCAAACATATCTGTCTTGGAAAGTGTTAGAGTAGTTCAAAATAAAGCCAGAGACTGAGTTTAGAAGGAAGTAGTGTGGACAACCTTAATCCCTGGCCGTCTTTGTATGGCTGTGTATATGGCCAAAAGGACCATGAATGTGGCTGCAAGCATAGCTTGTTGGTTAGGACATTCTTTTGGAAGAAAAGGACTGAAGTCCAGTCCCTGGTGTACTGAATATTTTGATGTAGATAGGTAACTGGAGCCGTAGTTTCGATTTAGGACTCAACATGCTTTGGAGAGCGCCCAGGTAAACAAGCAGTACAGTCATGCTCTTTCTTACATTGCTTTGCTCTTGGCAGAGGAACTAGTCAGGGGAACAGGTTTAATGAAAGATTAAATCCAGGTTTAACCTGGATTTTCTTCAAAGGTAGAAGGGGAAATGACTATAACACATTCCTGAATTAGGTAGTTGTGACTGAATTTTCTCGGGTAGCAGACAGAAGAGAAACTTCTCCTACATCTCTAGGTAGTTTTGTAGATAACTGGAAAATTTCATCACCATCACCACTGTCCACCTGTGACAAAAACAGAAGCGTGGCCAGCAGGTCGAGGGAGGTGATTCTGCCCCTGTACTCTGCTCTCGTGAGACCCACCCTGGAGTACCCTGTGCTCTGCGGTCCTCAGCACAGGAAAGACATGGACCTGTTGGAGCAGGTCCAGAGGAGGGCCACAAAAGTGATCAGAGGGCTGGAGCACCTATCCAATGAAGAAAGGCTGAGAGAGTTGAGGTTGTTCAACTTGCAGAAGAGAAGGCTCCAGGGAGACCTTCTTGTGGCCTTTCAATACTTTCAATAAGGGGCCTTATAAGAAAGATGGAGAGAGACATTTTACCAAGGGCTGTAGTGGCAGGACAAGCAACAATGGTTTCACACTGGAAGGGGTTTAGGTCAGACATAAGGAAGACAGTTTTTTACAATGAGGGTGGTGAGACACTGCAACAGGTTGCCCAGAGAAGTTGTGGATGCCCCATCACTGGGGACAAGTGTTCAAGGCCAGGCTGGACAGGGCTTTGAGTAACCTGGTCTAGTGAAAGATGTCCCTGCCCATGGCAGGGGGGTTGAACAAGGTGATCTTTAAAGGTCCCTTCCAACCCAAACCATTTTATGATTCTATGAACTTGTGTTTAGTTATTTAAAAGAAGATAACAATTACCTCTCTGCTGGAGGGTGATCAGGACTCTCAGAAGTATTTATTCAAAGTCCAGGAAAACTTCAGTTGTCTTCTTGTCCAAAGTGTGGCACTTTATAGCTTCAGCTATAAACTTTCTATGCCATTTTGGATCCCTTCTCAGTTTACAGTTGAGTCTAGGCACCTAAACTATCACAAGGTGGTAATTCCACTTAGGTGGAACATAACTATATTAAGTTTGATGTGCGTTTTGTGTACAGTATCCTTGTAATATCTAAGTTCTGAGGACTTAAGATACCTTAGTTTTTGTACCTAAATAAGCAATAAAAAGCCATAAACAGATCCCAGCACCCAAACCTGTCTTTTAGTGAGTCTACATACTTCCCACTTTAGAACTAAGATATTTCTAATAAAACTGCCTGAATTGAAGGGCTTACAGGAAAAAAAAATGTGTCTTATAATTGCTAAACTAGTTACTTGCACAAAGCTAATTAAAACTCTTTAACAGATCTTAATTAGGACCTAAATTGCACTTCACCGGGACTTAAGTGGTATACAGTGTTGGTTCAAGACCTCTACCTGAAAGTGAATGTCATCATATGGAGCAGATTCTTATCACGCTTGCAGCATGATAAAACTCCTTGGAAACCAAAAAGAATCAGGTTCTGTTGTATATAACTATGCTGACTTTTGCTAATTAAATTCCTAATCAATAATTCTTCATCACTGAACCCTGAGACGAAGGCAGTTTCTTAAAAGTTCTTTCAGTAAAATGTATGTAAAACAAAGCAAATGACTAATAGATGTAGAATAAGATTAAAACAGTATTTCGGACAAAAGAGAACATAGGTTTTTCTTTGATGTTAGTTTAAGGAGTAATATCTCTTGATAACAGTTTGACCGTACTCAAGGAATTTGATGTCGGTATCTTTGTTTTCTAAGAATTATGATGTCATTTAGGATCAAAGAAAAATAGGAATCTGATTCTTTTTTGAAGTTGCTGTTGTGCAATATCAATTTTGGCTTCTAATGATATTCAAGTACATAGTGAGATCTACTACTCTAATAACCCACATATAATATCCTTCCTAAGAAGTACGTGACAAAAGGCATTTGTAATTATATTTACTTCTGAAAGATTATGGCTTATAGTTAAACCAAGAGAGGCATCCTGTCATTTTCAGAACCCGTTAAATGTGACAGAATCTATTTTTCTGCCAACTTGTGAAGACCAGGCTGAGAGCAAATTTGCTGTGGTCAGCTAAGTGTAACCACTGAGCAGGAAAGTGAATTTAATAATGCATTATTGTTCTTCACTGAAGGTGAACTGTTACAGTGCCTTTGTTATAGCAGACTTTGCCTCTGCTTAGGTTTCCAGATGCCGTGCAGATTACCTGATTAAAATCTCTAATGCATGATAAAATGTTCCATGTACGCTTTTATATTAACATAAATGCATCAGTTTTTGAGGACTGTGACACTAAAGCTAATTGGAAATATTTACTACTCCATTATATGGTGCATATTACAAATAAGGATTTATTATATGTAGAATAAATGATAAGCAACTGAGAATTCACGAGGCTTATAACTACACTGTGGTTTTGGGGGGGTTAATATAATGAAAGCAAATCTCAAGAGGTTTATGATGGCACCTCAAACTCCTGAGCTGATGTTCGATGTTGGTGTTCTGTTTTCATTTTTATTTCACACAGTAATTCAACCAAAAGAGAAAATATTCCTCCTGGCCAAATGCTGTTCTTTTCTTGGCTGCCTCCTGTCATCATTTCAGCACTTTCAGCTCTTTACGTTTTCTAGCTTCCTCCTGCTTTTCTTTAAATTTTGTCCTTTTTTGGTTATCCTATCAACTTCCAATTAAAATTTAAAGCATGATAATTTGCTTGTCACCAACAAGCTGAATTCCTTTCTTTTCCTAAGTGAATAGAAGTAACATCAGCATGGGTTCATATTATTTAAAATTCTTGTGTCCAAAAGACATTTTGTAATAATTAAATGCTACAAAATTTTTTTTTTTGAGGAAAGAGACACACGTTATCTGTACAGACCTGGGTTCAGCTCTCCAGTCTGTCACTGTCACCCCTTTGTCAGTGTTTTTGTGATCTGTTCAAGTCATGTCATGTCAAGTCAAGTCAAGTCATCTGTAGCATCTGCTTCTGTACTGGTGAGAAATTTACTTAATCATTTTCTTAAAAATTGTGAGCTTCACATGGAAGGCATTAAGAGTAAAACGTAGTTCTATATGCACAGGCACCGTGTTCATCAGAGACTCTGTATTGGATTATAGGTGCATGGGAAATAGGTTTTAGCAGAATGATACAAGAGAGGTGCCCGGAGCCCACACCTGTTGTGCAGTTATCTCAGGTGAAGCTGTAATGATCAATGCAAGCAAAAGAAGCACACATATGCCTTTTTTTTTTTTTTTTTAATTTTATTTAAGAAGAACCATTGAACAAAGTTCTGTATTACTTTCCATTTTACTGCTTTAAAGGACCTACGCATATATACTTAATATATCTACATTTGTAATTATGATTTGTGTTCAGGAGAGTTAATGTTGAGGATTTCTGCCTTGACTCTGGGGATAAGAATGCTACCACTTGCTTTTTGAGGTATATCTACATCTCAAAAAATGAAGTTGAGAATCAGAACTGATGAGCAATGTCCCCCCTGATGACTGGAGGTCTTGTCTCCTGCAGGGAGAGAGAAAGCTGGACCAGAGATTTCAAATAATTTTAAGGACAGACACTGTTTAAGCTAAAGTTGTCAACAGCAAACTTTATTGGAAAGAAGGAGAGGGAGATTTTTCTTTCACCTTTGTCGTACGTGTGAATATCACAGTGGGCCAAACAGAGCAGAAGCTCAGGAGACTGAAGGGAGGGGGGATTAATAAAAGGAGCAATTGGATTAGAATTGGACTTTGGCAGGGAATGGTAGATCAGAAGCTGATAGACTTTGACTTGTTATTAAATTAGAAAAAGGAAATAGATAATTTCATAGCGGAATCAGCTTTTCTTTCTGTGTAGTCTTTTATCCACTTTTTTTTGCAAAGTATTTATAAAATGAATTTTGTTCCTAATAAAAAACTGTGCAACTTTAAAGGACTTAGAGGAGAAAAGAATTGTCTGATAATTGTTAAACTGGGAGGTCTAATTACCTCCACAGTTAATTAAAACTCTTTAACTGCCCTCTTGGTGTGACAATGATACTTTCTCCTTTCTAAATGAAAGTGTAAAGGTTAAACAAAGCGGCAATCTAGCAAACAGCCTACTAGAATTTGTAATCTGACCCAGAGATCTACTGTTTACTTTGCAGAAATTACTGTGCTGGAGTGTAAAACAGGTGCAGAACACTTGATACCATTGCCCACTGTTATACAAATGACTTGCTTTTTACTAGGCACGTAGAATTTCCTGCATTTCCTAAAAAACTCCAGAAACCCCAGATTAACACAGTGGAAAAACTCAGTCTGTTTCTTGGCCGTGACCTTGGCAGTGAGACAAAAGGAGATTGGCAATGTAAGATATTTGTTGTACGCAGGAGAAAAGACTCACCACTGGAGCTCTGCAGATAGAGCTAAAATGCCTTAAACAATTGTTAAAGTTATCACTAGTAATAGGGACTTTTCAGCACTTGGTAATCTAGGACAAGTAGATATTTATTTTGCCAAAGCTACAGCTACATTATACTATTTTAACATCTTTTTTTTTTTATTATTATTAAAAAAAAGGGTCATTTTGCAAACAATATGGAAGAGTTCTTTTCCCACAATTTTTTTCACTGAGCGTATTTCTAACCAGTTCAACGTTCAGAAAATGACTACTAGAAATAATATGTATCAGACATCTCTGAGCACAGAAAAGTTCTGAATACACTGCAGCAGCTTATGGTATATGCCTTGTGATAGAAGAGTATATATTATTGATCATCTTAATAGGAGATACCTAAGGAAGTCAGCATGTATGAAATCTAACCACTCACAAGCTGTGTCAGGTTAAGGACATATAGATATGAATTTAGAAATTCAGCTGGCCAATGTAGTTATGCATTTTTTTCTTGTCAAACATGACTCAAATTTCCTGCAGCCAATGATTTAAATCAAGAGGTAAGATTTAATACTGTACAAATGGAGGAATTAAAAAAAAAAACACAACCAAACCTGTATAGCAAAGGTTTGTTTAAAGAGGTTTATCTTAGATTATCATTCTGGTTAAAACCAGCCTCCCACATATCTCTTCTATGTGAAGAATTTTTAGGAAAGTATTTGGCTCTACGCAGTAAGTTTAGCCTACCCTCTCCAAATACTGAGCTTAGAGTATGCAGAAGTGTTTTCTCCTCTGTGTCGGGAGTGTCTGCCTTCTGGTTTTCCTGACATGAGGATCTGCATCTGGCAACTTCTTTATCTGTGGTTAGAAAAAAAGGGGATTTAAAACTTTGTTGAACAAAGATCTGCTGAAATACAGACTTTTTTGAATGAAAAGTTCTGTTTTCATCTGCATGCAATTTTTGCAGTTCAAATAAAATAGCTACATATGCTCAGTTTGTAGCGGTCTGATTTGTGGAAGAGTGAAAGCGTGTCCATTTTCCATTGTATGAACTCATAAAAACACAACTTCAATGACTTTTTAGCTGCATTTTCAGGGCACGTTTCTCCTTTGTTACATAGCAAAGCCTCAATGTAACAGGCCATAAATTCTGCTAAATAAAAGAGAGCTAGGGAGTGAGCTTAAGCACTGAATCCTTGATTGTCCATACTGCTTAATTGTTAGCTTTTAGCCGGGCTCTGTTTTGACTGCTACAATTAGCTCCCTGCACAACACATCTGCTCTAGAAAGTACTAGCACTAAATAATGTGGACACAAGAAAATCTTACTTCGCCACATGGTCAGAGATCAAATCGCAACCCTTTTGTTTAGCACCATGACATCCAAACACAAGGGAATAATATTTGTTTCGGGAAGGGATATTGGGCCATGACTTTATTAACAGAACATTTTATTTACAGCGAAATAGTATCTGTGATCCTGTCATCTTTCGGATTGCAGTCCCTGCTTCACTTGCTTTCATTTAATATCCAAAAATGTTTGAGACTCACATTTGTAAATCTGCAGACTCCCTTTCTTTATACAACTCATGATTTCAAGTAATTGGATTTCTTTCAAATTGAAGTTTTCTAGCCACATACTGTTGTATATTTCCCAGACTTTTGGTGGATTTCTTGCAAAATATTTGATCAGAGTTTATCCATTTGTTTCACCTTAAGAGAGCCCTACCTCATTAAACTTACACGTTACCACTACAGATATCGTCTTGGACTCAATTATTACCCATCAGAAAGCAGTTGCTGAAGCCAGTCAATAGCTTTGCTACCCAAAGTTATTCTAACAAGTGGAATTTTTGTTTTTACACTTTATCTTTGGTGAGTCCTTAGTCTGTCATTATCCCCTGGTTGTGCTTGATGCATTTGTGCAAAATGTCAGTCAGGTAGGATTTCTGTTTCAGCTATTAGGCAAGGTGGGGGTGTATGTAATGTGAAGAGAAATCTGCACAGAAACTGAATAATTGACTTCCTTGGTTGCCTATTTCAAAACAGAAATGTCAGTTATGGGTTCTGAATTTACGTTCTGATTTTTTCATCAGAAGTATTGCACGGGAAACCTTTCCTTTCTTTCCATTAGACACTCTGTTATACTTTAACCATTGTAACTTTTGAGGTGGAAGATTCAAGGTAATATATTAATTATTTACTTTTAAAAACAATGAATGGAGATAATTCTTTTGCTTAAAGTCAATGTAAGATTTGAACAATTTGAACTTCTTTGTAAACATTAATAAATTATGTTCTACTTTATCTAACAGACATAAAAATAAAATAAATATTTTCTAACTGGCCTATAAAAGCTGTACATCTCAGCACCATTGGAAAACTATAGTGTGCAATAAGACATAGTTATCTAACCAAGATTATAATTTTTTTTTACTTTCACTGCTACTCCATTTTTCCCTTTCTAGCTCAGTTACCAACAGCTGTCCATGAGTTTACATAAACAATCTGAACAGGAATTATGGTACAAGCCTATGTTAGACCATCACCCCAATAGTTTGTGTGATAAACTCTGGTATTGCTGTCCTTGCTTCTAGGAGCTGAATTACGTGTCAGTGCTTCTGAGCCCTGATTAAAAAGATGTAACACAGTAAATAAATAGATACAACTTGATCCCATGTGTTTAACCCTTACAAATAGGTATTGTTAAGAATGGAATTCATAGCTGAAACCCAAAAGTGCACTGAACAGTATTTAATTACAGATAGGTACAGAAATAAAAGAACTTCTGGGTTTTGTCCTATCCATTTCCAGAGTGATTATATATAACATTCCAGAATTCTATTACAACTTTTTCCTTTTTTCCCCCTCTTTTCTGTTTTGGATTATTTAACATTACATTTTTATAATTAAAATCTTAAAGAACTAAGATGAGGGTGTGTTCATTTATTACCAGTTTTATTTAATTTACTTGATTCAATTTAAAAGATAAAGCTGGATGGCTAATGAAATTTTCAGTTTAATTTGTGCACTAAATAGTAACAGGTAGGAAACAATTATGTAAAATTTTAATTGGAATTTACAGGGGGAATGAGGATTTAGTCAAATTAACATTGGTTTAACCTAAAATGTTTTTGATTATTTTTTAATTTTAAAAGGATACATTTTTCAGTTATGTTACTGCTTTAAAAATGATAACTATCTTAATTAACTTAAATGAAAAAATAATTGTCAAAAAAAACCCCAAACCTTTCAAGAACTGTCTTCAAAATGGCAAAGTAAAATAAAATCATTGCTTATTCTTTTGTTTCCTCCAATTTATTTACTCAGCTGAACTCATTAAGTGAATCAACAAACAATTCTGAGTCCATTTCTTACATTACCCTTCAGTGCAGAACCAAGAAATTTTTGATGAGTTCACTGTCAAGAAAGTAAAACACTTTTTCAAAAATACATTTTTTATTCATTGACATTTCAGCATGATTATCTTTCACAAGTTATACACTGTTTTCCCCCACAGCTACAATCCCAGATTAGTATACAACATCAAATGTTGACACAAGACTCTGCAGGAGCATTAAGTGTTAGTACTAATTCATTCATTGTGCATTGGACTGAGAATTAGAATTTAATTCTTGTTTTGAGTGGGAGGAGAAAAATGGAAGAGGAACTGGAATATTTACCATGTTGGAATCAGAAGGTTATGATGATAATTTCCTTTTTTTTTTTCCCCCCATAAACTGAATTCTAATTAGATTTACTGAATATCTAAATGAAGGAGAAAAAAGAACAAAAGCTTTTAAAGCAAATGATGCCAGTCATGTTTTTCTTTTGATTTGGTTTGCACTTTATGTGTTTTTTTCTTTCAGTTATTGTATGTTTAGCCAACCATCAGCCCCGTCCTGAAAGTCAACAATAATAAAAATGTAAATCATCATCAAAAGCATGCCTCGCAGTGAGAGAACATTTCAAAGATTGTTTATCAGTTGTTCATTTTCTCCTGTCAGATGTTGAAATCTTTTACTTCCCATCATATTGCACAGAAATGCAGTTTTACTGATAGTGTCTACTTGTAGCTAAGCTGTGAAAAAGTCAAAATTTCATTTTGTAAAAGCAGTTATCACACAGAGTACTGCAGACCTAGGTTATTGGTCCTTATTTAGCAAGCTCACAGATAAGATGTCTAATTTCCTGGCCAACCTTTTTGTATGTGTGTATGTGTGTGCAAGAGTGTGTATGTATGTGTGTGGGCCCAGTAAAATATATAATATTAATAAAAAATACCCTATACAGCTTTTTCACTTGCAGTATACAGATACAGAAATAAACACCTGCCATGAAGTCACTGTGAAAAAATAAGATTTTAATTATTAAATTAACTGTTAATATTATATTACAGTATTTTTAAGTGCTACATAAAAATTTAATTAGAAATACGAGATGTGTGGACTACCTGACTTAACATTGAGCACAATTTAATACAGACTCAATCAAGTTCTTCTGCTGTTGATTTAAGTTTGAAAAATTTCCATATCTAAATTACAGCTGTTCTGAAAAAATGTAGGGGAAAAAGATATGTTAACCATTTTAATACAGACTTCCCGTAGGAGAAAATGTGCAATGCAATAGAGGTTTGTCTACGGTCTTTCTATAGATGGCTTCTCTGATATATTAAAATAATTCTTCTATTTTCAACTAAAGGAAACCTATACCAACATTTTTTCTTAACCTTTAAACATACTTCAAATACCAAATAGTAAAAAATAACATATTTTGATATCATCTTGGTCAGGTACAGTGAAAGAATGCAAAGTAAAAGACCTGTTTAGTCTATCTGAGGGAAAAATCTGAAGTCACAAAGTATTTTAAGAACTCTTTCTGTAATTATATTTTACATAACACATGAACAACTTCTTAGTTGTCCTGATTTGGGCTATTTTTTTTCTTTTCCACTTTGTAGCTCATGCTTTTGAAAGACATGCAGCCACTGTAACGAAGTTGTTAGGGAGGTAGGAGAATGACTTATTAGTGGAACTTTAGAATGAGTAGGCCTAAATTTGATCCCAGTAATTTTTTCTGAAAGCAGAATTATGAAAACAGAATTTCATGCAAGAATTATAGGTCTATTTAATTGCATCTACTTTCGTTATGCCCTTTCATTATGCATTTTGCTTTTCACTATGGTGTTTCATAGAAAAGCAAGTATATTCGGTCCTGCATATCAGGTACATTCCGTAATTTCAGCTGCAGTTGAAGCTAGCACAAGTGGAAAAATAATTTTGTGGATGGTTTTCTCTGCACTTAAAGTTTTTATCTAAATCTGTACTCCCTTCTTAGCACAGCAAAATGAAACCTTGATTACTGTTAATACTCAACTCATTTAATAACACAAACATGGCTCCACAAATACAATAATGACCACAAAAATTAAATGGCAGTTAGAAAAATATAGGTAGCTACTATATTGCCAGGACAGATAAAAATGGAAGCGCTCATACCTGAGTTCCAAGCCCTGTGCCAGAACCTAAGTTCTTGCATTTTATTTTTATGCTTCAATGAGTTGCTTTTCATAATTAAACAACTATCTGTAAAGCTGTTCTTTGAGTGTTTATTAAAGATTGTCTAACCCATTTCCTGTTGACAAAAAATTGTTTGAGTGGCAAAGTAACTGTTTTAAATAGCTGACATCCAAGAAAATGAAGGGGACTCTTTAAGTGGGTTAAGTTTGCTCGTGTACTTCACGGGAATTTTTAAACTGTAATCTTTACTTCAAGTGAATTACTGTGGTGGAGTGTTTTAATTCTTTTATAAATAACATCCATTTTACTGCATTTTAAAAGTCTGAACTCTGTAAGCATTATCTATGCCCATGAACATCTGTCTAAAATGGCATAATTCCAAAGATACTGCAAAAGTTAAAGTTCAGCTGGTAATTTTGTCTATTGTTTAGCTAGCACCAATTTCATAAGGCCTGAACTTAAACATCGCTATTATTCAGTTTCTCTCTAGGTCTTTTCATTTTTCTTTTCAGGAAGGAGAATGAAAAAAACCAAACACTCACCCATCAATGTTGTTTAATTTCCTGAAAAAAAAGCTAAAAGCCCTCTACACAACACCAAATCTAAAACAAGAACTACAAATTTTATAAATTCTGTATATACTCTTTCAAACTTGAACATTTCAGTTATTAACTATTCCCAACTTCAGCTTTGGTGAGCTCATTTTAAAAGAAGTAGCCTTTATCTCATGATGTAAATTAAATAGCTGTTGTCAGGTCTATTAAATGGAGTATTATTTTATTTACCCCACAGCTGATAATAGAGTCACACAATTCACTCTAGATTGGTCTTCCCGTAAGTTATAGCTATGATGTCTCCAAAGGGATAAAAAAAGTCATATCCTCTACTTCTCGGCTTATTTTCATCATTACGTATATTCCTATGCTATAATAAATCACATGAAATACTTTTTGTAGCTACAGGGCTCAAGGAGTATCTTCTGTGCTTGATATTTATTTGAGCTCCAGAAATATAAATATGTCTGTATCTTGCTGAATGAGGATCTATGTTGTACACTGATACAACGGTGTTTAGGCATGTTTGGAGTTTGAGAAATGTAATTAAATGACGCAAATGCAATCATACTATATGCATAGTCTCAAACATGTATATGTTTTATATGAAATAGAGCATCCAGAATATTGTTGCTTGGTGAAGTATGGAAGGTGAGCGAACATCCTGAAAGCCTGACCTCACCATATGACATGGGAGAGGAAAACATACTCTTCTTAAGCAATTAAAGAGCACTTTGCAGGACAAACCCTGACTACTGCAGCCAGTTTGTAGCCTATACCTAACCAGATTACATTAGATTAGGTGGGCTATGTTGCTGGAGAAAAATTCTCTGTTGAATAGTGGGACTGATTCTGTTCTCATTGATCTCACCGTTTCCTTGATGCAGAATAGAGGAACAGAAACCCAAAGTAGGCCTGTTTTTCATTTAATTTCTATCTACTTTCTTCCTCTTTATTCTGCTAAAGTGACAGAGATAAAAAGGAAAGATTTCTTAAGTGAATAGATACTGAGAACTAGGATTAAATTTAGAGGAAGACCCTCAGCACCTTATTGGGTCCTCCCACGTAACAGCTCTGCTTCACCAAACAGTCATCATGACAGGTTTGGAGATCTTGGAAGAACAGGTCTTGGAAAGCAGCCATATTTTTGGCAAAGTATCTGTGCATATGATTAATTGATTTCAAGACCTGCTGTGTGCTTCCATCATCTTATTCCCAACTCCGAGTTTTAGTTTTATATTCTTCTCCTTACCTTGATGCATGGGTGTGATAGATTGCTTGTTTGCACTCTCCAACTTCAAACTGTTGCATCTATTTCAGTTTAGTTCAGTCTAAACATGTGGGGTTACACAGAAAGTGGATGGAGCAGGAAATGCACTTCCATATGCCTTCAGATCTGCTCTTGAAGGCTTTAAAGGATTGTCCTTCTTGGTTGTCCCCATGAGATTAGTGTGTAGGTGTTGGAAAATGTTTGACGGCTTGTGACCACAAAAGAAGACCTCTGCTAAGGTAACTTTCTATAATGGTAGGGAACTTCACAGAGCTTCTCTGTTTCTTCAGTGCAAGATGATGTGATTTATGTTCAAATGGATTAGCCCAAAGGCAGAGAATGGTGGAATGGCTAGTGAAACAGAATAGTGAGAGGACAGGAGGAAACGGACGGGAACTGAGATGCAGGAAATTCCATTTAAACATAGGAAAAGACTTTTATACTGTGAGGGTGGTGAAGTGAGGTGGTGATGTCTCTCTCCGTGGAGGTATTCAAAAATCAACTGGACTTAGTCTTGAGTTGGGGCAGGATTAGGCAGTCTCCAGAGGTACCTTCCAACCTCAACCATCCTGTGATTCTGTAAATTGGTAAGGGAATGGTATCAGTAGTTAATGAAAGAAAACCTGATAAAAGATTTTCCTCTGTTATTTTTCAACTGTAACATGACCTGAAGAGAAGCGGTGAATAAATGAGATGCTTGCTTCATTTTTCTGCATTCTTATGGGAGAAGAAAAACAAAACCATTTATCTGAGAACACAAGGCACATTTAGTCTAATATTTTCATATTCCCAAATACTCTGATCTTGTTTCCTGTGTTTTGGGATCCATATGCCATGGTTTGCTCTCTATGTGTGGCTAAGAAATCATAGAATTCGTCTCATATAGTACTGATAATGCAGACCATTTGTATTCTCAAAAGCTTTTTAGAAGGCTTTATTATTATTATTATTATTTAAATAAAATCCCCTGAAAGAAGCACACCAAAGAAATGAATTGATTTTGTGGCTATTCTGGCAACCTTTTCATACCTTAGTTAGCCGTAAAAGTTTTCTTTCTAGAACTCTGTCTTTTAAATCTGTTTAACAGAATGTCTATTTTTCATTTTTTTTTAACACAGAACTTATTTTACTAAAGCTGCAGAGACTTTAAAAAGTTTGAAAGTCTCAGAAGGATCTCAACACGGAAGGGTTTTCTTTAATAGCGCTTCATAAACTTGAATGCTTTTAAGTGTAAGTCAGTATCTTCTCAAAGTAACATGAATCTAAAACATTCAAGATTATTAAAGCTTTATCAACAAAACTAATTGGAGGCTGAAAAATTAAAATTACCATAAGGTATTAATTTGAATAAGTGTATTCAATTAGAACTATTCACACATAAATTGGAAGTCATAACTGCATTGGAATCAGTGTATACAATGTATGAAAATCTTCTGCAGTATTTTCCTTCTTAAAAAGTGGCAAACACATGTTTCATAGTCTGTAATGAACCATTTTTGAAACAAGTTTCTGACAGAGCTATATAATTGTGGACCAGTAATCATAACTGCAAATGTGAGGAAGTGTTGTTTTTTTTCTGACAAATCAGGTGCTGGGTGCTCTCACGGATTTTCAGATGATGACTTATTTACCAATTGAACAAGGGAGTTATGTGCCATGTAAATAATACAGAAGTAACAGGTTTGGAAAATCTGATCTCACATTCTACCTGCATTAAAACCAATTGGGCTTATTTTTCCTGCTTGTAGTTTATTTGGACTGTGGTGTTTTGGATTTGAGGTGTTTTTCCAGCCCCCAGCATCTGAACAGACCCATATCAGATGTGATCTTTGCAAAGCACAACAGCGCATTTCTTTACTCCAGTACTTAATCTACTTGCAGCCTTTAATTGAAAAAGGTTGGATTATTGTTTTTCATTTAAAGCTTTCATCAGCTTTTAAAATTGATAGTGCATATATTCACAAGGGATTAAGGAAGACAATAAGTATACATTTTCACAGCCTTTAAATCACATAATTTGCCACTGAAATTAATGTGTATCATCTTGAATTATTATTTGATCTTATACATAAGTGCTCTGCTATTTAAAAAGAGTCTTAATAACAAATCTACCAAAGGCAGTTCAAAGCCCTTTTATCATTTTTTTTTCATTAGTATCTCCCATTTTCATTTCATTGCTTTTGTTCCTTACCACCTTCTTCATCCAGAAAAATAAGTAACAGCCAGTGTCGCTTTTGAAATGGAAAAATGGTTTCAAATCACTGGCAAAGCTTAATGACTTCTGACTGCTGAGATATGTTAATTTAAGCCAGACCAAATGTTCCTCAGCTGCAAATATTTGGTGTTGTTCACTGGGAACTGGCAAGATTTATGAGGGCCCAGTGGCAAAGGCTCTCTGCTCACATGCCTCACATTACAATTGTTTCACATGTTAGATGATAAAAGGCTGTTTGGAAAAAAAAAAAAAAAAAGGAAAAAAAAAAAGAAGCAGGGGGAGAATCAACTTTTCACAGAAAATGTGTATAGGCCCAAAGAGGATGAGGACTTAGAAAGACAGCTATGCTTTTTTTTCTGTCAGTGAATCTTCTCAAAGAACCATTTAACTGCTGAATTAATGTGGTATTCTCATGCCAATCTGCATTCTTTTCGCCCTCTCAAAACATCAAAATCCATGTGACTGGATGGTTCAAAGCACTGGTAATGAAGCATAGAGGACTATTTTTTATTTTTTATTTTTGTTTTTACTTCTAGGTTGCCAGTCCAAACCTACTGCAAACTGATAGTGGCCAAAAGTTATTAACCTTTGGCTCTTTGGTTATTTTGAGAAATTAAGTTAGTGGTCTCAGTTCAGTAATGAGTAGACAGGTATCTGCATCAAAAATATCACAGTAACTTATGCTGATAGACACTCTTGATAGGGGAATCTTACAAAGATAGGGCAGAGACTGAACTGTCCTCTGGGAGAAGGCACATGCACAACTACCACATCAATAGGAAAAATCTGTGGAAGCGTTCCCTGCCATTCTGGGTATTAGTTTGTAAGATTGTAAATTGGGAAACATTCAGTTTGTTGTAATTTAACAATAACAGCAAAGAAGAAAAGCAGAGGGAATGGGGCATTATACAAGTTATGTTCATAAATTTCATTTTTTTCATATATGCTTGCAGGGAAACTTACCTTCTTTATCAATAAAAAGAAAAACAAATTCCTGACTGGCTTACATTTACTCTATAATTTGTAAGTGACTGTGAAATTTGAAGGTCTTACTGTATTCCTAAATGTTGTAGTAGGATTAGATCTTTTTTTTTCTTTCTGAAAGCAGAAGCCAAAAACTAGTGCCAGCATTTCTTGCTGTACAGAGACAAAAAATCAAATGCCTTCTCTGCTGCGTTAAACAACACATCTCCTATAGCCCTTCTCTTACCCACACTTAAAACCTTTGAGGCAAATATAGTTTTGCTTTCTGAGTCTGTCTGAGGTTATTGTGGAAAGCCTGATTGCTGCTTTCATGCAGACAGGTAACCTCAGCGTTAGAGCTGTGGACTCAGCGCTGCTGATAGTGCTGTAATGTTTTACCACCGCTTTTTGTACCCCATTCCTTCTAGCACCTGATAGAACAAGTATGTTCTCCTAAATATTCACAGGGAGGAATGCTACAGTAGCTTTACTCACACTGGATCACATCACCCCTAAAAACCAAACAAAAATCCTACATCATATCTCCGTAGAGGTCTTAGGGGCATCCTGAGCTGAGTGAGCATCAGTGCGAATTCGTTCAAACTTTGCGGTATGGATGTTTGCAATCAGAATAGATTAACCCTGATTATACAAATCAGCCACAGTGAAGGTCTACTAAGCACAGAAATGACTGCTCTAATGATTATAAGGTGATAAGTCCTGGGTGGTATTCAGGGTTTGCACTGAAGGTAGTGGGAGCTGTGAGGGCTAAGTGCATTCCTTGCATTTCGAACAAGAAAGAGAAATGCCTCTGCAGGGGTCAAAATGCCCCCCTGAGTGTTAAAGGATTGTCAGTTTTTCAAATGTACGTAGGGGTTCTCACAGACAGGAGAAATCTCTTGAAATAAATAAACCAAATGTTGGAGTTTGTTGTTTGTTTGGGTTTTTTTTTAATATTTATTAACTAAAATGTGGAAAACTATGATGTTCATATTTGCATTTAGGCTGAAACTATCTATTGTTCAAAAAATACACAGTGTATTTGTGCTAAATACTTTAATTATGCCCTTCACTGGGATAAAAAGGAAAAAAAAGCTGTCAGCCAGCAAAAGAGAAAAATCCAAATTCTTTTCTTGCATTAAATATGACACAGATTGTAAAAAGCAATATTTTTACCCTTGAAATGTTTAGAAGTATTGACATTCTGTCCACTCAATTGTCAGCTTGTCTTTAGAGATAGAGCTTCCAGGTTCTTAGCATTTAGTAAACTGACACTGATCTCTATTCTTTTTTAAACTTGTATGCAATTCTTGGCTTAAAAAAAAATGCTCCATGATACCACGAAAGGTTATTCTTGCTGTGGACACTTTAAAAATTCTGTGCTATCCTAATACTTCTTTTTTTGCTCTTCCACATTTGTATTATTGAATGAGCCTTATTAGTTTTATGTTAAGTCTCAATAGAGCTTGGAAAGGGGTTTGGGAGTACTGTGGGCTACTCTTCCTGGAGAGACACGTAGAAGTTTTAGCTTGTGCTTCTGTGAGGAAGCTCCTGGGTGCCTCAGAGCTGGTGAGGAAGGGGAAGCAGCAGCACCTACGCGGAGGCAGAGCAAATTGCTGGTGGAGTTAGAGGCAGACCTGGGAGGCAAGGGCTGTCTTCACAAGTTCTTCGGTTAATTCAGTGGGAATTTGCGTATGTTAATTGGGCAGCACAAAATCAGCTTCACGAGTCTGAGGATCCAGCTTTGTGGGCTTAACACTAAAGTCTGTGGCAGAGCCTGCCTTCCGTACCCGAGCAAAACTCCAGTCAAATTTAAATAAATTGTAAACATGAAAGACTGGGGGGGGG
>NW_009648555.1:839178-848846 GCF_000708025.1 Charadrius vociferus | reverse complement strand
GGGGGGGGGGAGGGAAGATTTGTTCCTTTGCGTACAAGATAGGAATATATAAACAAAATTAGCTGCGTGTTAATAAAGGTTAAAGCGAGAAAAAGCATAACATTGGAGAACAAATAGTGAAGCCTTCCTAGCAGGAGCAATGGCATCGCTTGATTTCTCTGCCATTATTCATATTGTTATGTTTACTTTAGAGTGCTAGAGAAGTCCCTTATGATTTAAATAAAGTTTGTCATGTTTTACTTCTATTGGCATGCAAATTCTTCAAGGATAAAATATCTGTTAAATTTCTCTGTTTTCTTTCACTCCTGCTTAACTGATGAAGCATGATTTGTGGTATTTAACGTAATCAGAGTATCATTAATTTTCTGCTAAAATGTTTCTGCATATGGACATGCAAAATAAGTATCTACCATGCCATCAGTTGGTTAAAGAATCAAAATGAGGATGACAGTGTTTTTCTAAAGAAGATTTCTCTGAATCTTTCCACCCACAGGCTCTGTTGAAGGCAGTAAATAGTCCATTTTTGTTAATGAAGCTTCACTCATACAGCTGGGATTGTTTAATATTTTACGAGTGTTACTTTGTTTTGCTCTCAACGATCTCAGGCAGTTAAGGATTTATGAATCGTGTTTTTCTCAGCCCATCTGCGGTTTCCTATCTTCCCTGGCCTTGAGAATATGTTTAAATTTATTAAAGCGAAGCAAAGGCTCATTATTTCAAAGGAGAGCCAAAGTGACACAGTGAATTGGTTATTAATGGAAAGGCACTGCCATAGGGCGATTGAAATTTAATGATATCCTACAAGAAAAAAATGAGGGTGTCACTTTCCAAAAAGTCATGCTAAATGCCAGCCTTTTTAAGGTCCTGCCGCTAATTTTATGCCTGCGCACAGTAATGTTTTCAAAAGCGTTTAGGAAACACGGACCAGTGACTGTACTGATTATCCTTTTCACCTTCTCGCCTGTTCCAAATGGGTTTGTGCAGTGAGCGATTTAATCTCTAAATATAGGGAACGTTAAAAAAAATAACATTGCTGTTTTTCACAAGCTAAGGGCCTTTTGCAATCCTCCAGAGATGGACTTGCAAATATGCTATCTCCATATGCTCACAGTAAGCTCTCAAACTGGCTCATCACCAAAAAAAAAAAAGAAAACAAAAAACTTCAATCACTTTATTTCTTCTGCCTTTCTGTCATTCAAGAGATGTTTTATGTACACAGAGTACATTTATCAAAATTTAAGTCACACGTGATTAGAGCATACCTACATATTTCTGAAATTTCTCCATTTTCTCCCATTAAGTCTACATTTTCTTTCAGAAGACAGTCCTTGTTTCCTGAAATGCTTTCCACCTGTTTCTGGGTTTTCCTTAGTTTGTAATATAATGTTCATATAGACTTTGTCACTGTGTTTTCTCAGTTTGAAACACAAGCTGTGCAATTTCCTGGAAAAATCCAGTGTCTTCTTCCCAAGTGAATGCTGAGACTTGGGGTTTTTTGGGGGATTTGTTTGGGTTTTTTTTCAGTTTGAGCTGGGTATAATTCTCAGACCATGGAGACCCAATAATGTGGTCCTTAAGTGACTGTTGAAAGAGTTTCAGGTGGAAGAGGGAGATGAGGGGAGAGGGTAAATACCTGTACTAGGACTGCAGGATCAGGCTGATAGAAACTTGTTGATGATGCTGGTGCTCAATGGAGTATTATTGTTTAATGTTCCAGTGCTAGTGATAACTATATGGTTCCTTCTAGTTACGTGTTTCAACACATGATTTACTACAACTATAACCATGTTTAAGCACAATTGAGGAACACGGATTGTGGATAAATCATGGGTAACACAATGTCTGTGTAAATGTCTGGACAGAAAATAGCTTGTGATAACCATGTCAAAAAAGCAGGCTTTACATTAGGCACCTCACAATGTTAGATGACTGCTCCTTTGTAAAAGCAGAAGAACTGACGAAGGATTCTCATGCCATGACAACAAAGCTGCTATGGCTACACAAGCTATTGTGTGACCTTCCTCGGTTCTCAGCCATCGGGATGAAGAATCCCCTTTAGTCCTTCCCCGTAGCTGTTCTCCTAAGATATCAGCTCCCCCAGAAAGCATACCAACACCCAGAAAGCGAAAAGGGGTAGTAGCATAAAGGGATATTTGGTATCAATCATCCTCGGTTAATACAGAAATGGTAGAAGTCTGTGGTGGAAAAGACATGCTAGGTCACCTAGTTCATCTCCCTGCTGGTGCGGGAAATGTTCCCGACATATATTTTCTAGTACCCCGTCCAGTCTAGTTTAAATACCTGATGCAACTCATTTATATTTATATTGTAATTTTCTTACAAACATAAATATAAAACCAAACTCCAGACGTTGCCCTTGACAGGCACATTAGTAACAAATCATTTTCTAACCTTGCTTATGGTAAATTTTCAACCATCTGCTGACAGGTAAACAGAAATTTCTTCTTCTTTTTTTTTTTTTTTTTTTTTTTAACTCTCAGAATACTTTGTACCCAGCCTCAACAAATGAAATAAATAAATTTAAAAAAAAGTCCTAATTATAAAATGACAGCACCATGTTGTTTCTAAAGGGAGAAATGTTACCCTTTCTGGAGGCGTGCATCTGACAAGCATCCTCTGCACATGGCCCTGCCCCTCCTACACATAGGATAACCTGTGGTCTTAAACATACCATCTGCCATCTGCATGCCTGAGGGTAGTAAAGGCTGGTAGCCATCTCCCTACTTCTTACATACTAACAGCCCTAAAAATATATATATAAATTATTGGCAAATTTTGAACTCTTTCTCCTATAGAGCAGAGTCCTGAGGTGAGAGATTCAGTTTTGTTCAACCCATAGAAAAGCTGTAGTGGGGAAGAGTTATTTGCAGAAGGGAGCCAGGCTAGGTGAAGTGAGTCGTGGTGTCATTTCTGAGGAGAAGGTAGCTGTCCTCGTTTCGTGCGCCACCATCTTGGGTCCGTGAGCGGGCTCTGGTAATGTCGCCTGTCCTACGGGAAGCAAAGGCTGCTTCTCAATGTATGGAAACCACTCAGTGAGAGGCCCTTGCGCTGTGATTAACACCGGGAGATGGAGGGGTTAGAAGGAAGGGTCAGCTTCTGTGGGATGCTAAGTGTCTTCTCCAGCTGAAATCACTGAAAAGGAAGGCCCTTCCAACTGGGTGCAAGAGTTACCATAGCTGACACCGTGCCTTCACAGGGACTCTCTGTTGTCTGGGGTGAGGGGGCAGAAGAGTCAGAAAATAAGGTCGATAAGACCAGAAAATACTGTGTAAACTGAAGCCCTAATAGGATTTGCATACAATTTTAAAGAACATGGGGAGAAATGGTGCCTCAAGGGCCTGCAACTTCGGTTCCTCTGAGCTTCCTGTTTTAACTATAAACTTATCATCCTATAACCTTTCTAACAAAGACATAAACACTTCAGCTACATATATTTTGATTGTTTCGTGACAGTTTACTGGAGGCTTAGCAATGACAGATTTCTTCATTGTCTTTTTGCCAAAATTTGTCCTTTAAGTCATTTTTGTTGACTGCCCCTTTTAGCAGCTCACCTCACAATGAGAGAGGAGACAATTAATGGGAGGGTGATTTATCACTGCCAAAAACTGTCAAGGACTTCTGTTGTAGCTGGAGAAAAAGCAATTTCACATTATGGCATTTCATTCCGAATACATTGTATTTACAGCTCACAGTTTTATTTTCAGAGCCTATTATCAGGTGAAACAGTTGCATCTGAAATGTTGTTTGTGACATAGGTGACCTGTTAGGATTTGATAAGTATTTACGCCAGAGCACAAGGGGCTCACACATCTGCTGTTGGCAGAAGCAATGGAAAAAAATAACCTGGAAATGAGGCGTTTGATTTTTCTGGTTCCTACACTCGAGCATCTGTTGCTATAATTAAGTGGCATTCAGTAATTGCAGAGCAATGGTGAAATAAACATATGCATTCTTGCCAGCTTTTAGGATTTGGTGTCCTTACAGTAGGAGAGACAAGCAAAGTGACTTCAGCAAGAACAAAGGGTTCTGTAACAAAGTTTAGCAATTAACTTTCCTATTGCATAAAGAGGAATTTTTCAAGGAAAAAGAAATAGAGGGAGGGGGAAATAATCTAAATTGGCCGGTAGCTTTCATACATTTAAACTGATCACTGCAAGAGGTAAAGCAGAATATTGAACTGGGATCGTATTAACGCTTCTCTGTTGAATGTACATGACTCCCTTGGGGTTGTGTTTCGAAACTAAAAATTGAGCATGCAAGGCTAACTAAAAAAATGAGCCCACAAGAAATGTATTCTACGGACAGAGTTTCTAACGCAATGTACTGCTTGAATGTGAAGGGGGAGTTCAGCGGAAGATCTCAGCGAGGGCCCCCGCTGCCTTTGTTTACGCACCAATTGTGGTGTAAATGAAAACAGAACCTGGTGGTCAGTATTAGTTAAGAACCCTGGTTAAACCAGGCTTTTTTTTTGATAAGCCATTTATAAGGCATTAGTTAAACAATCAAATGTTCTGTGTTCTGCGGTGAAATTCAGTATACTTCTGGGTTTTTTTAATTATTATTTTTCAGAAGTAGGATGAACTGGGGATATATAATTTTTTTCCGAGAGAGGTTTTAAGTCAGAACACTGTCTCATCTGATCAGAAGTTTTGTGATCGTCATGCTTTTTTGTCTTTTAAGAACAGGCTGTCCAACAAGTTATTTCAATAACAGTCCTTGTACTAAAAATAAAAATAAAAATGGATAATTGAATAGCAGTACCCATGTAACCTAACAGATATGTGGCAGATGTAGCATGTTATAAATTCTGGGAACCTAAGAATAGAAAAGAGTGTCTGGCCCTTGCTGTCTGTCGAGGCCAATAAAGAGGGAGCATGAAAAAGAGCTATTAGTATTGTTTGGGGAGGCCATTCTTAGATATGCTTTGGCACTTTCACTTGCAGGGTCTGGAGCAAGTTTGGCATTAACTGTGCGCCTGCCTTTTTGGCTGGTGGAGTAAGTAAGAGGAACCACTGTGCAGTGGGCAGAAAAAATTACAGCAAGTGTCTTGAATATATATGTAGATACTTAAGTGCATGCATGCGTACATACACATACATATATATTCACATACATATATGCAGAGAGAGAGATGTAAAATGAATAAAGCAAAGAAAAAAAATATCTTGTTTACCAGAGATGGGACAGGGTTGAAAAGTGAAAATAGCTGATATTCTTTTCTTCACTTTCCATCTCTTACACTTATTTCTACATGGCCATAACAAATCAGTCAGAGCTTTAAGGGACTGGAATAGCACAGGATCAGGATCTATATTTTAGCTAAATATAAATGTCAGGCTGCTTTTCTCACTTTATTGTTTGGATAGTGAAACTGAATCTGTAAATTAAATTTGTTTGTAAATGCAAATATTTTGAGGGTAGGTATAGCTTCCTAAACTGATAAATTAGATTATTATTATTTTTAGCTGCATTGAATTAAATCTGATGCTAATTTCATTAACTACATTTTTTAACTATTATTATTATATACATTTCCATGGTATAATACAAAAAATAAAAACCTAGTCAAACTGGAGGACATTATTCTGTAAGAGTCTGATTCTACTAAACTTCATGTATTGATAAACCTGCTTAAGTCCTTTTTTATTCTGCAAGTGAGCTCTTGGGTTTTGATGTTGGTTTGGGGATCCTCATGGAGTGATGTTTCCGAACTAGGTGAGAGTCAGGAGACTTTGATTGTGTTTCAGGCTTTGCCAATGACCTGGTGTGTGACTTTGAGCAAAGCGCTTCACCTCTCTGTGCCTCTGTTTCCCTCTGTGCTTATTTACAGCCCAGTTCTTTAAGGAAGGGATTACCTCTCAAGCCTTCGCACAGAAGCTTGATTTCCTTTTTGAACCCGAAGCACTAAAAATAAGTGTTCTCACATTAAGTATTTCATTGAGCAATGTTGTAAGCTTTTTATTTTTGATGGAGGCAAGCCCACGGGCAGTGGCTGCGAGCCTGCTCCTGCCATCCTTGCATTGGCTTCTGTTTCTGAGCCATTTGAGTAGGGAATGCAGCATTAGGACCTCTTATAACCAACATTCTTTTGCCAGCATCCATTCTCAGCCTACTAAAAGAAAAAAGGTAGTTGCGAGAACTCTGTCAATAGTGAAAGATCTATTATGTCGTCCACTAAAAACTTAGTAGAGGCTATAGGAGTGATTTTAATTGAGATTTTTACAACCTTTTGATAACACTGTTTTGATCACTGTATTTAGGGCTGGATTCCAACAGTGGACATAAAACCTCTGACTAATCCACTGAGTCACCCAGTCCCTGTCATATATTGCTTAATGGTCCATGCTGCCAGGAATTATAATAGCTTTCTAGTAATAATTTTTTTTTAAAAGAAACTTTATGGGCACAAAGTCTTATATAAGTTTAAAACTCAGATTTTTAAAAAGGCAATCAAAGAAAACTTACTAGTGCTATGCTAAACTGCAGAACTTCCTTTTTAATTTACAATAAATATATAGAGTCTTAAATCACATATACTATAAGTTAATGACTAATATTCTAACTTTGGTTGGTTAATGTTTGCAGGGCACTTACAGATGCTAGAATAATCTCTAATGTTTTTGCTCAATCTGCTCTGGAGATGGATGAAATAAATAGTTTAAACTAATTAATGTAACACCAGCTGTTACAAGTGCTTGGCAGACGTCTGTGAGTTTTGATGGGCAGAGAGCGGCTGTTGTACTTGACTTTATTTTAGTACAATGTTGATCACAGTGTAAGCTGGAATAAATGACGAGCCAAAGGAAGGAACAGAGGATGAATTCTGTGTAATGCAAAATAAATATTGCCCTTTTTCTGAAAATATTTTTGGAGGTCGAGGGAGAGTTATAGTGGACTTTTATTAAGTCATAAGTGCTGTGACAGCAGCTGTGCTAACCATGCTCAATATTACCATGCTTTACAAAAGCTGCAAAAATATATAGGCACCTATGAAAATGTGCATTGCTTTCAGATTCCAAAAAGTCTTAAGGCTTAATATAAGCTCTTTGGCTGCACGCTTATTTCTACCTAGCAATTGCTGTTACAAAGAGGAGATGTTTAAGACAGGTAGGGAAATAATAAGAAGCATTAGTTCTAGAAAGTTAATATGTTTGCAAAGAATAAGTTGGATCTCTGTGCTATTTGTATGCATGTGATTGATTGCGTTTATTTATTTATTTATTTATTTATTTATTTTGCGGTCTAAAGATTGAGCATGACAGCAAAAACTTTCAAGGTGCAAAACAGTTATATCAAACTGAACTTAGTACTTTGTGCTGTAGCCTTAATTTATCAATTCACAGTCCAAAAGCACCACAAAGCCAAAAGTGTATTTTTGATAAGAATTCATTGTTTCCATGTGATTTAATACGAAGTTAAAATATCCAAGTAACTTCTCTTTTAAAGTTGGAAGGTAGAATAATTGTGCTGTGACAGGGAAACGATGGCTGCTATCTCTCTATGTGCCAGCATTAAGATAACAGTGTCATTGTACAGATTGTTACCCTGTGAATATGTCTAATAAGTTATTATAGCGTGCTGAGCAGATGGCAAGTGTGCTCCTGAAAGAATTGATGGATGGGATATGATGTCATCAGTGAGATGACAAGGTTCACAAGGTACTTGACCTCCAAGAATAAGTCCTAACTGGTTAGAATTCTAAATGGTGAACTTTTGTGACACTGGCTAAATGGGAAATATGTGCAATTTGTATTTCTTTATGGTAGTGTTTACCCTCTTCACTGAACTCCACATAATGGGATTTGGTCCCTGAAGACTTGGAGATATTGTTGGAAGGTTTCACCCTGTAACCTTCAGAGGATTTCAAATACAAATCTATACATCTAAACTTTAACAAAATCCCACCGAATGATATTTATGAAGTCAGGTTCATATCTTTTCTTTCTTTATATGTATGTATGTATACAGAATTTAATTGAGATGCTCCATTAATTTAACATGTTCTCCCAAAAAGAGAAAACTGCTGACTCAGTGAGAAAGTACAAAGCATAAAACTATATTTTATACTTCTATAAAAATGTGTTTAAAATTGTGGGCTATGCTAGCATAAGGATCTTAACAGTGTACTAGTAATTTTTGTTATGACTAGATTCTCTGCCTCTAAATGGTATTAAACAAGTAAGTATTTGATCTACCTGTCTATCTATCTAGGTATCATCCTTTATATTCTGTTCCAAAGTATAAAGTGAGATACACATTGTTGAAACACAGGCTCCTCAAATAGTCCTCTTAGTTCTTTGCATGATTCATGAAATGAGGATGGTGCATGCGAACGCCTCAAGAGGGAGAATCGCTAAAGTTTAGGCATTGTCTATCAGCAGCATCTGATAGACAACTACCTTCTCTTTGTTGTATGGAGAATTTAGGCCCTTATTTAGAGAGTACTGCTTCCCTGGCAGGCTGGATAAACTAGGCAGAGGGATTCTACCCTTCGTCCCGTTTAGGCACTCCATAAACCCCACCGATCACAAAGTGAGCTCTGTAGGTGTATTTGTATAAGCAATTGTGCCAATAGACGAATCCTTCAAAATTCAGAATTAAAAGTTTGTACTTATACATTCTAAGTCAGAAACAGAAGCAGAACATGCAATAGGCAATATATAGAGAACATATATAAAAAAGAACAACTGAAACAAAGAGGATAAATGAATACTAAAGATATATACTATGCGTTTCCTACAATGAAAGTGAGAGGCAAAGAGTTTGGGGTCCTGTTTCTTAACCCCTGAAATTATTAAAGCTTTTTTTTTTTTTTTTCCTATTGATTTAGCTGTATTTGGCTATGATCAAAAGCAGGAAGATAGGAGGAAGAGACGTGATCATAGTAGTTAGCCTTTTAAAATCTTTAATAAAATACTCGTGGTTTCTTAAAATGTGTATTGTTATTTGGCTCATTTGAAATGAGGAGAT
The DNA here is from genome assembly GCF_000708025.1 of Charadrius vociferus. Classification (NCBI taxonomy): domain Eukaryota; kingdom Metazoa; phylum Chordata; class Aves; order Charadriiformes; family Charadriidae; genus Charadrius; species Charadrius vociferus. The sequence goes on along the minus strand of NW_009648555.1, from coordinate 839,855 downwards.
ATATTCCTTGTGGAAAACTCTTCCATATTTTATTGATTGTTTGCAGAACAAAACACAAATGCTATATACAAAAATAAACTACGAGAGCATGTACATGCGTACTTGTTCTGCATTCTTTATGCTATTTATTTTCAACACTGATAGTTCTTTGAGATATTTGAATATTCACGTGACAACATAGGGGTTATTTACATGAACTGAAACAAGAGGAAACCAGATGAAAGCACTATAAATCCTATGAATAAAACCAATATATTATAATTTATACATTTCATAATGTTCTGAGTTTCAAATAAGTAAAAGTTGTTTGTAAAATTTCTACTACTGGGGAATATTGTTCCATTTCTTAAATCAGCTTGTAGGTGCAATAAAACTTTCATAAACATGTTACAAATTGCTTCCATCTTTCCTGTATAAATAAAATGCTGAGGGTTCCTAAATTACTTCAGAATTACAGCAAAGCTTTGGATTGAGTTGTAAATGTTATAACAATGTATCAATTTTAGAGTAATTACTTTGAAAATATGGATTACAATTTAAAGTCGCCATCTCTTTTTTTTTTTCAGTTGGTTTTAAATCCATGTCCTTAATCATCCAACCCAATGCAACTGTTTTACTCATTTTGTAGCCCTGCATCTCATTCTACCGGTACAGGAAAAGTACAGACAGTAGATGGA
>NW_009648555.1:810364-839158 GCF_000708025.1 Charadrius vociferus | reverse complement strand
CGCTCTTCCTTTTACTCCAGTAGTAAGGGTAGAGGTATTGTATCTTCAGGAAATAGTAACTTCTTTACATGTGACTTGTAAGTAGTTACCTCTCTGCATATAGTTTACTGGCTATATTGAATTACTGTTTCTCTGGTTTATTACCACTTTGTTTAAATGTGTTAAGAAAGCAGTAACCTGCTCAAAACCTACTATTAGTATGGCAGCATAGAGATGAATCTTTAAACCAATATTTTCACTGTCTATGGTATGTAGACTTTGGTAGCGTGTGTGTTCAAGGGACTTGGTTCTGTTTTTCTAAGGCAATATTAAAAACTAATACTGAACTGTTGTCTATAATTGTGTCTAGCAGTTTATTAGCATAATTAAATAATAATCTGTGAAAATGTTTAAAACTATCAGATGTGTTTATCAAATAATTTGATAAGTTACCATTTGAATTTCCATTTTTTTAATAAAATAGAAAAAAAACAGAATCCGCATCTCGTATCATATTGCCATAGGTGTATTGATTACGTGGCTGAAGTATTTTCAGGAGCTGAGTCTTTGCTACCCAATCACTATATCACTGTATACGTGTCCGTATGTATGTGTATGTGCTAGAGACATGTAAAGTATTGATACAAGGTAAATGAGTGTTCACTGAGCTCTCTTTGCCATATGGCCCCTGTGGAGGATAGGAGGCCCTGGCTAGCTTAAGCCTGCCATATGGACCTGGTGGAAAAAGGTAGGTCTTACACACAGAGCAAACCTACCATATGGACTGGGTGGAGCACTCAAAACTCTAAACATTTCTCATACACCAGGGCCTTTTACACAGAAGAATGTAAAAACATACATAATACATTACACACAAAAGCCATTGAAAAATGGATCAATTGTTTAGGTTTAATATGATGCTTTCAAGCAATGTCCAAAACTATATAAATAATCAGGGCTTATTTTGAAATAGTAAAGAGGATCATCAATCATTTACAACTGACTATTTTACTTTGCATTTAACATCTGCTGTATAATGGGACTGTACAATACCACCCTTAATGCAGTACAAAGACAGAACAGCCAAAAACAGTGATAGGGTTAAAGCAAAGTTTCTCTGAGTGTATTGCTTTGTCATTTTTTTCCCCTCCTGTTCTTAACCTGAAACACAAATCTAACATTTTGTGTAAGAATTGTGAGGCAAGTCCTGGACTTAGAAATGGCTTCTATACTCTTAATCTTTTGGGGAATTGAGATTAAGCATAGGATTAGATCATCGACTCAACTTTATTTCCCCTACAAAACTGAAAAGATCTGTGCCACCTGAAGCTCTGCTGTTTCAATGTCTAAGATGTCTGTTGCTCTTGTATTCAACAAATCTTTATTTACTTTCCACACTGAAAATGGTGTGGAGCTACATAGTGGTGTCTTCTTTTATAGACCAAAGTGATAGTAAAGTAGCATACTAAAATGCTCATTATATTTCAAACCACTGGACTTAATGTTGAACCTTCATGCACCTTCCTATGTAAACATAACTATATTGCCTTGAATTATTTATCCTTAAAAAAAAAAAAGTCAGATCAGGACCACTCCAATTATGGTTATACCAAAATATAGGAAAATGGAGCATAAATTAAAAGTGTATTTTTAAGACCTTTTTTCCACTTTATTATCTGTTTTGATAATGATTTAGATCTTGTTTTCACAGTTTTACTTGTGAAAATGAATAAGCAGTAAAGAAGTCAAGATCTGTTCTATATTGCAAATAAGGAGATTATTTAGCTTGTTTTGTCCCTTCAGATTTCTGTCGCAATCTTTTCCTTTTCTGTAACTGTTTTTTTTCTCCTCTGGTCCTTAGTTGGACCTGAAATTTCAAGACTAATTTATTCATATCTTGGAAGGGGAAGAAACTACTGAAACAAGGAAACTTTAGAAACAATAAGTGTTACTGAGAAAAAAACGTTTGAGAAGTAAGGAAAAGATTGTAGGAAGTAGTAGAATATGCTGAGTTACAGAAAAGCTAGGACAAAGAGAAGAGAAAGGAAAGTGATTCTGAAAATAATTCAAGAAGAATTTAGATTTAGTTTTTGATCTGGTGGAATTGTAGTAAAATTTGGTAGAAGCGCAGCCTTCATCAATACTGCTGACTTCCTTTCAAAAACGGAAAAAAAATCACTGCAGTTGCTGTGACTTGCTTGTCTCAATCTTGTGGGTGCAGCAGTTCACAAAGCCACGCAGGGCGGTCATTTCCTGATGCAGCTCTTGCCCTTTTACTGGCTGGGCTAAAAGCCAACCTGCTATCAAGATACTGAATAAAAGTATTATCCTTAAATATATAATGAGCTCATCAGGTTAAGATAATAAAGCTTGTGCTATTTGTTTCAGTTTGTTTAGGCAGTAACTGTTTTCACAGTACCATATGGTAAAGATATTTTGATTCCTATTTTGTTTATGTACAGTTATCACATATGTGAATAATCATAAAGTAGTAGAGAGCGTTTGAACCACTCTTAAGATTTGTATTTTGCTTCTGTTACGTAGCATTTAGAATTGCTTAAGGAATGAAATAAATACTTTTTTCAATTACATTAAACAGTGAAACATTTGCAGAAATTTTGATGTGGAACAGAATTAGTAAAAAGATCTGTCCCTGTAGTGGATTTACAACACACATTTCCTGGATATTATGATATAATATAGATAAAAGGCTGAATGCAATATTTAATTTGCATGAAGGTTTTAAACTGGATCCTGAGAAAGATTTTAATTTACCAGCAAATATATGACATGTTTGCTGTGTAAGGCACTTTAATTTTCTGTATTTAATGTAAACCAAACTGATCCGGGTTACATGATGACTCCAAACTATTTTTTATCTTCTTAAATCAGTGCTGAATGTGACCCATAATGTATAAATACATAAAGGATATTTTTTTTTGTCTTTTGTAATACATATTCTGATGTATTAGCATAAATTACATATTCCAAGACATGAAGACAGAAGCAGGCCAAATCGTGGCTGTATTTTTAACAATAAAAGCAGTAAGAGCAAGCTCACTTTAAAGTGGATGCCTCAAATGGAGCAGAAAACATTAGAGGTAAAACTTCTACATTATTCTATCAGTGAGCATCAAGCTAGTGAATGCCATAGAAATCTCACTAATGGACACATTCTGGCAGCTTGTTGCAGATGTTTGATGAATGAATTGCAAGAGGAATCCTATCAGATGTAAAAATGCTTGCCTTTTCATTGTGAATTTTGTTTCTGAGCACTCTGGGGTTTAGGGATTTCAGTTTGTTTATTATTATGGATTTCTGTGAAAATCAGATATTAGGGTATAATCTATAGGCAATGGGTTGAGAAATGCGGCTATAATATTCTAAAGGACTGTTGCTGATGCTATAAACTATGAAACTCATATTGAACTCCCATAGGCAGACAGCCAAATTTCTATTAGGATATCATAACCATATAATCCAAAATGTGTACATCAATTATTGTCTACAGCATTTGCATCTGAGTACTGGAACCATTCCATAGATAGACACATTAAGGGAGTTTATTATATTTGTAAAAAAAAAATTATTGTGAAATCATTTTAAAAAGTAAGTTAAATATAATTGATAGTCTCTTATGCAAATGTGGGGTTTTTAGCCCCAAAACTAAGGAAGCCTCTGTGCTAGGCTGCTTTGTGATACTTAAACATCTCACTCATTCTGTACCCTTCCTGGTGAGAATTTGTCAAAATGACATGATTCGCATCCGTTTGTTCTGAGTAACCATTACTGTATTGGCTATGAGAAGAGTTAAGATCTGGAGTTACTACATCGCATATTTCTGTTAAAAGTGCATATCGCCATTTGGGTACTTAAGCAAAGAGCAGACGTTATTGAACTATTGATGATAAAACACCTGTTACCTTAACCTCTCGGAAGCATGACTGCAGGTCTTGACCAACGCAGTCCCATAGGTACTTTCTTTTTAAAGCGTGGTTTCTTCTCCTGGTTTTCCAAGGAATTTCTAGCTTTTCCTTGCATATTCACAGATTCCTGAACCTATTACCAAATATCTCCATACAATTGTGTTGGATGAGTTGATCTGACTATTTTTTTGATCTTTTTTTTTTTTTTTTTTTAATTTCATTGGCATTTTTGGCTCTGAGAGTGGGGCACTAATATATCTGGGGTAGGAATTGTGGCATGGAGAAAGCTTGGGAACGGGTTTTCTTGGTATGTTTCTGTTGTGCTAGGCATTTCTAAACTGGTCATGTCATTCAGTGCTCTAATTAATATATTGTCAATATGAATATTAGAGGTACTTGATATCATACTTAAAATCATGAGCATTAATATGATCTTAGAGTAATATAAGTATATACATATTTAAATTATTGGTGTTTGTTTATATATTTTATATAACTGAACATTTTATATATTGATCTAAAATATATTTTCTCATGTTATTTTAAGAAGGAGCATGACAGAATTCTGTATAAATATTAGGTTAAACAGAAAACTTACATTAATGAACAGATCCAGTTTTAGAGATTCTGACCAGCTGAAGATGATTTTTTTTTTTTTCTGCTGGGGCAGACAACCAGTCTAGGCTACCATAAATGCAAAGTCTTTAAACCTCTTTTGTCTTCTCTCTCTGACATATTTATTTGTGGAGTGCAGTACTGTCGACTTGTGTGCTGCCACTTTGCACCAGGTGCCAAGCGTGTTTGGTCAACCTCATCTGCTTGCCAGCGCTCTGGGGACAAGGGTGTGGGACAGGTTATGTGTTGCTGAATGAATGACAGCTGACGAGTGTTGCACAGACACATCACCGTCTACTAATTTTCTGTTTGGGCATCTGATTCGTGCTGTCAGCAGATTACCGAGAACATGGGCCATGTGACAAGGCAGCAGGAACACAGATGCTTAGTACCCCATAATTGCGACATGGCTAGAATACGGATTTCTTGAAAATGTTGACTTAATATTTTTTTTTTTCTTGAAGAGAATAAATATTAGAATTATTAACTGTACGCAGACCAAGAAAAACAGGGTGAATACAATGCAGTTCCAGGTACCGCCATAAAACCTTCATCTTCAGAGAATTACAAGTTGCCAGCTGTAACTCTTATCAAGAATGCCCTTCCAACTACCGTTATGCTTACAAAAAAGGAGTGGTGTTATTTCAGCTGACAATGACAAAAACGCTAATGTTATTGATATTCCTTGTTTTTCAGATTGCCTTAAAACCCAAAATAATAGATGTTTTTCAACTTTCATGAAACACATCCAGAGGATTTTTAATCCAAATCATGTGGCACTTGGAATGATCCAATAAAATCTAGCAAAATGTCATTGTTACATTCTGTAATGTTTTTTCTCTGCATTTTGCAGTAGCTATATGGAGGCAGTTAAAGTATAGGCAGGAACAGGCAGCACAAAAATAAGCATGCAGACTGTGGATGTATTGCCTTGTGTATTGCTTTTATCAGTTGAGATGTGCATATTTATGTCCACAATTTTGAAAATATGAGTTTTAGTGTACAATGCATTAATTATGCAGTCTTTAAGCCCAATCCCTAATTTAAAGTTCGATGATAATCAGGAATTTAGCTCGGACTCAAAATACTTGGCTTGATCTTTGATTCTACATGCATTTAGGAAAGCTAGATGTACAGTCGGGCTACCTAGGCAAGGGAGCCAGCTTCTGTAGCCAAAGCAGTAAAGGAGATTAAAAGGCTAGTATCACGAATGGTGGGGTTTGATTTCCTAAGCAGGTATCCCTTTACTACATAGATGATTATGCACACCCCTCCGTACAATTTTTAGAAAAAGCTCAGAACGACACTTGTGAACCTATGGGGAAACGCATTTACACAACCCTCCACGTAGACTTACGCCTATAAGCAGTTCTCATAGAATTGCTCCAAAGCCAAGAAACATTCTGTTTAGCACTCAGTATTGCCTGGCTGGTGGAGTGGAGCTAGCAGAGCACTAATTGAGACATTTGACATGAACCAGTAAAATACGTTTATACTTTTTTCAGCATCCAAAGCACAGATGGCCTTAATCTGCATCTGATCCCTGCCAGTAGCATATAAGGATCTTTAAAAAAGAAATAATGGACATAGTTCTTGTAATTAAGAACTCCAGGTTATAATATTATAAAGTGCCTTGCATGTATACTAATACTAATAGTATACTAATATATTGTAAAAAATGCAATAAAAATATTTGGTGTGACTTTCTAACTATTGTTTTTTCTTTAGGAATTTATATTTCTTTAGGGTTAATTAAAGAAAGTTGCTGACAGATGTTCAAGATATTCATACTGTATAGTTATCAGATATATGCAGAATCATCTCTGAATTTCTTCTTTATTCCTGACCATGCTATGCACTTTAAAAATTTTGGGAGTGAACAGGGTAATTTTTATTATGGGACGGAGAACCCATATCATTTTGTTTTGCACACTTTGTGTTGTGATGCCAAAGTACACAAAGTGGAAACATCACTGGCATTTTAACACTCAATTGTATGTTAAAATACATGTGTTTAAAAATATGAATGATAATTTATTCTGACATACTGTGGAATCCTTAGAATAAATAAATCAGGAAATACTGCTTGACCCAGCCCTAATCAGTAATAGGCTGCAAAATAAGATAAAGGTTATTAAAATAATCCTTTTATTGAAAGAGAAAATTAGATAAGTTGCACTGATTGACTCTGAGGCCCTCCTAGGGACATGTAAAATGAAGAATAAACTCAACTTGATCTAGTCCAAAAAGCCTGAAGAAATCCTCACAGCTGGAACATCACCACTAATTACATTTTTGCTTTTTGGATATATTTTGCCAACTCTTTCCATTCATTTATAGTAAAATTATACCAGTAATTCCTTAACAAAACTAAAACACATGATCCTTAAAGAACATATTTTTATATATTTCCTATTGACAGCTATAAATTTCATTTGCATTGAACCACGGTTCTTGAAATACTACAAGAATTGCTTATACAAAATACACTGTTAAAAAAAAAGTTCGACTATTTTGTTTATTTTTTGCTGAGTCAGTATAAATTTCTTGCTCCTGGGCACTCTTTCTCCCCTCCTTCACCATAAAGTCCCAATCCTATTATCCCTTTCCAAAGTGTTCAGCCACCTTGGCTGTCCTTCTTTCTATTTTTCTCAACTCAGCGTTCCCTGACTTCTTGATTAGTCCCTGTCTCCTTGTCAAGTCATCCCTGTTTCCAGACCCCGACGTCCTGATTCCAGCCAGCAATACGTTCCTTTTTTTTCCCCCTCTAAGTTTATAGATAAATTGGCTTACAAGGTATCAGCATAGAAGGGATATCACTGAACCTGGGAGAGAGAGGTCCCCAATCTTGTGTTCAAGGGGTAATTCTCCATCTGGCTCTAATTGGCCGTTATGGAGACAACTCCAACTGCATTGTGCTCAGTGACCCTGTGTGGCAGCGAAGAATGATGTGTAGGAACTGCGTTTTCTTTAAAAGGATTAAAGAAATACTGGGAATGTATTAGTTGAAACTCTTCTTTTTTTTTTTTAAAAAAAAAAAAAGTTAAACATCAAGTTAGAATATTGTATTTTCAGTGGTTAAAATCAGACAGAATTGTCAGTAAATATGAGTCTTACTGTTGATGGGCATCTAAACCTACCTCCAGAGTGGACATATAAAACTAGATTCTTACATACTTTTATTCTTGTGTAGTCCTTAACATCCAGTGAAAGGCTGCATATTTTGAAGCCATGCCACTTACAAAAATGGTCCATAACGATAGAAGTGATACACAGATGTGTGAATTCTAAAGACCTGTTTGCACAAATGCACATGACTGCACCAGATATAAAGCCATCGTGTGCAGTATACACGTCCAAGAAATACATTCATAGTAGCTACGGTCCTTTCCATGTAAATTTTTAATCTTTTAGTCATATTTCATTACTGGTGAGTTACTATTTTCAAAGTCCTCAGGCAAACATACCAAGCCAAGAAATAGAACTCGGTGGACAGCATTTACAGTGGTACTGTTAACTGTGAGAGCACCAGCCTCTTTGAAATGTTACAGAAACAACAGCCAGCTACTTGAATATTTGATATTCTCCCCTTATTTCCAGCTGCCACAGTTGCAAATGCTTTAATTTCCAAGTATTTGGTTGTCTTGGAGAACTGTTTTTAGCATAAAAAGAAGAAACCAAAATGTAGGTTGAAAAAAAAAAATGTTTTCATTCCCTTTACAGTTACATTCCTTTTACAGTTCTAACATCCTTCACAGCATTGCCCCTAGTTATGTTCAGGGTGAGTCTTGAATGACCAAATCTATAAAGCAGCCAAATGATATGGGAATTGAGCAAGCGGATTTTATTTATTCTTTTAAGTCTGCATGAAGTTGGTAAACATTTCAGTTCAGCGCATGGGACCCCCTGTTCTTTTGTGTTAAAATAAATCAACAGTTACAGATTAATTAAAATAGAAGAGCTTCTCACACCTGAAACCTCTAACTTTGAGGAAGGTGAAATACAAAACTTTGTACTAAAGGGTGTTTGACAACATAAACCAAAATCATATTAAGCCAAATGGAACAGATTGTTTGCACAAAAATGTATGCACCAGATTTATGATAGCAAAAAGTGAAAACAGGATCCTCTTTCATCATTCAAATGGTAAGAATGAGCCTCTTTTAGGAACAAATACATGTGAAATATTTTACAGAGAACAAAAAAGCTTTGAGATGCATTAGAAAGAAACGTTAAATGATTACAGAAAGGCAGTAATCTGTATAGTATTTTTGGAGCCAGCTATTATCGCTTGCTTTCAAATCCTGGCAATATCAATATTCTCCAGTTTGATTGGTGACCAGTCTGAACTTATCCTACTTGCTTTTAGAAACAAAGACAAGAGAATGGCTACCTCCGTTCATCTATTATTGTTTAAATAGCTGTCACAGCTTCCAGGATGTCTGTTTCCATGTTATCTGGTGAAAGAATAAAATAGAGTGGCAACAAACCAAATACAGTGAAAAATGTTCATTGTATTTGGCCCAAACCAGCTGCTGTTTGCAGATAAAATCTGGTTTGAACAAAACCAGGTGAATTTTGGAAACTGAGGAACAATGGATGGAGTGGATGTAGCATTTACAAATATTTTAAAGATATGTGTTGCATTCAGACTTGCCCATTATGGTGATTTGGTTCATATGTCACGGCACATATTCATCTCTGCTCAGATAATGTCGAGGCTTGGGTAACAGCTTGTCCTATCCTTGTTTATTTGTTAATTTATAACATCTCGGTTCCCAGCGCAAGCCAAGGCAGGCCCAGGCACTTCTTTGTTCTGCCTTGTTCTTTCAGGGTTTTTCCCCCTTTCTTTACACTGTTATGCTCCCAAGTCCCACAATGGAGTTGTAGACTGACCCTCTTTCCCCTCTTGCCCTGGCTTGTCTTCCAATGCTTCCTTTGATGCGTTCAGACTGAAAATGCCAGATCTCTGTCTCCCAGCAAGGGCTCATCATTTTTGCAGCATTGCTCTGCTAGTAGGTTAAGAGAAACATCAGTAGTTGCTTTGCAACAGTTTAAAAGACATTAGGTTAATGATTTTTTGGAAACAAAGATGTATCATCGTATTGCGAAAAGAGGACTTCTGCAGGAACGGAAGATTTTAAAATGCCTTAATTGCAGGAGGTCGTATTATTTTGCTACTAAGATATGCGGTTATGTTTTAATTGGCTGTGTTTACAATGTGGTTTTTCTTAAAAATGCATTTTTTCAAGATTCCCTCAATCATTGCTTATCTCACATCCACAAATATCCATGCTTCCTGTGTATAATATGTACATTTGCTGTTTCAAACATACTCACACTCAAAGTTTATTTCACATGGGACATCAAGAAAACAAAGTCACATTAGTCTGACTTTTTTTTCTGAGTTGACGTTTCATTAAAATAAGTTCACAGTAAGTTCAGCTCTCTAGTCTTACCCTTCAGTGTAAATTTGTTTCTGTTATTTATTATAACATAAGAGTTTGGATGTTATTTTGAGTTCATACCATTCTGCATAACTTTAAGTTTTTTAAAGTTACTTTGCCTATTGCAAAACTGTGCTGCACATTGTTAGGAAAATCTTTGCAAACTTCACATGTTTTGAGCATGCACAACGTACAGCAAACTTCACATATATTTAATGTTAAAGTAGCTATAGAATGAAAAAATTAATCCCTTCCCTATGTCCCATGCCAAGACCTGTGTTAGGAGCTTTCTGTAGCTCAACAATTGCATGGAAGAGCATAGCTTTTAAGTGAATTAAGGACTATGGAATTTTTAAGTGGCTCAATTTAATCTAGTATGTTTTAAAAAATTTTGGCAATTTGAGACCTGAAATATTAGCTAGAGTCTAAGTTGTCTCAGAAAGTATGAGAGGTCATTGGTCCATTTCTCTGAAAAACATAGAGGCAAATGATGTCTTTTTTGACAAGTTTACTTTCTCATTTATATGACTCAACAACACCAGGCATACTAGTGATTAGGCTCTTTCTTGCCATACCATGCAAGTCCAATACCTTCACTAGAACCACTGATATAAAGGAGTCTTTAGCCAAAAGACTCAGTGATGTAACAAAGGAGAGGTTTTGCAATTATTTATTATTATTGTTGTTATTGTTTAATGGTTGGTAGGAATCATTTGGGAAAGCCATACCTGAAGTAGAGGGAAAAAAAAAGTTTTCAGCTATGCAATAATATTGTGTAGTGTTTATCAATCTATTGTCTAACCAGTTTTGTTTAAGTTTTGGGTTGTTTCTTTTGATTAATGAAAGCAAAACAATTCTGACAGCAGTTTGGAAAAAAACATTTGGTAGTGATTCTTCACGCAAGGGTAGGATTTGAGATGAACTAGAGGGATGATCTGAGAACAATAAGCCAGTTTGCAATACCCAGGAATACCTAATTTATTTTTTCTAATGAAGTGGTGAATATTTCTATAATATTTTAAAAGTTGGGAAGAAAAGAAACAATTCATATTTAGGGCCAAATTTTAGTATGTTACTACAAAAGGACTACTCAGATTACTTCACATTGCTGTGGGTTAGCCTGAGAACAGAGGATACATCCACAGAGTACATTTTTCAGAGCCTGCTTTGAATCTTGGTAAGGTAGATAGGAAATGGTTCGTTAATCTACAGCCAGTTTTTCTCAGCACTTTGTGACATGACTGCAAAACTTAAGTATAGCTGAAAAAAACTTTTATGGCTCTGAACAGGCTGAAGCTTTCCTTGGTCAACATCAATTCATTTCACAAAGCTTATCTTGGTAAGCTTTTGAATTATGACTTTATGACAGAGCAGTAATTGTAGCACAAATTGTGAAAAACAGGGGACATGTAACGGTATGTTACTCGTTGTGTAGGCTGCGCTCAACCTGAGCCACAGAGAAGGAGGAAGAATGGCTTCCATGGTAGGACGGATATCACCAAAAGTAGGACTCTCCATATGAGCTGGTCAGCTTAGGCTCATCTTACTGTCCACAGACACTTCTAGAGAAAGATTTGTCTCCTTCCGCAGTAGATGCTTGTAATTAGTACCTTAAACTGGTGTCTGCTTCTCTCCACTGGCTACAGAAAATGCTAAGTGGGACCAGCCCAGAAGCAGATGTCCAAATGCCTGTTCGTGTATTTCTGTGGAGGGACGTAGTGGGTGAGGCTTTTACTCTAGCACTGTAAATACTCACCAGCACAATAGAGCTGGTGAGGAGATGGGGCAAGAAATCTGCACCTGAACAGGCTTGATGGAGATGAATTCCTTCTGGAATAATGGTGGGTGGGGACTGTTGGAATGAACTGGGTCTTGGAATTATGGTTTTCTGGTCCTGATGTCATCAAAGCCTACACTCTAACCCTTTGTTGCAGCGTCTTTCAATTTCCTTGGTCCAAGACTATGTCCCCTTTGGAAAATACTGTACTCCAGTTGAAGAGAGAGCTAGGTCTATTTAGGCAACTAGGATCAGAACTTTAATAGAATACAATTACTTATGTACATGATAGGATAAATAGAGAAATAGAACTGTTATTGAAACTATAATCAAGTAAAGTGCAGAAAGAAAAAGAAATTAAAATACCCCAAAACCATATGTATCTTTTAATGATCAAAGCCCAAATGGAAAAGAACAAGTCTGACAAACTATTCTGTAGTCAAATAGCTGTGCAGAGATTTGCATAATACCAAGAGTACATTCTGATGTCCTTGTATTGTATTGAGATACATCAATATGTGTCAGTTAATGAGTGAGCCCTTGGTAAGAAGAATATGTATAGATAGATGTATCTATATATATGTATAGATAGTTTTCCTTTTGAAGAATTCAGATTAATATCTGGTGCAAAGAAATTGACCTAAATTTCTGTATCGTATCAACAGCAGTCTAAAAATATTTCAAAAAGTGAAAAAAAAAAGAGGGTATTGAAGTTTCTATTAATTGTGTGGGTTTTTTCTTTCTTTTTTTTTTTTTTACCCTGCACTGACTTTGTAATCCGTTCACAGATTATCTGTGAAACTTTAATCTTAGAAGTCTTCAAGCTGTGGGAGTTTTTTCCTGTTGTGATGTCAGAACTGATCAGATCTGATTGTTGCAAAGATCCCACTAAGGAGTTTAGCACTAATTGTTAGAAGATGTCCGTACTCAAAAAAATTAGGCCAGTGATTGTAACCATGCTGTTAATATCGTGTATTGTTCAGAGCATGTTTCAATTGTGGGAATCAGGTGTACTTTCTTGATTAAAAATGCATTGAGGGACTGTAGTTTTTCTCGGTGTTGCCGAATCTTCTGAGCTGTAAGTGAAACCATTAAGAGCGGGAAGGGTTAATTGCATGGGAAGCCTCGCATTCAAATACTTCTCGTATAGAAAATATATGCCATGCTAGAAAATATTCTATTGTCAATCCAAATAGAACACAAACTAAAATGAGATAATTGGGAAGGTGCCCATAAAGTCAGCCTGAATATATTATCACAAGTATATGTGAGATAATATTTGTTTTAAAAAGATTCTATGGCACTGTAAACTCAGTCTCATTAGAGACTGCATTTAAAAGGCTTATAAAGTTACTCATTAATGTTATCTTGTTGTATCTCCACAGCTTTTTCATTAAAGAAAATTCAGCAGAAAGCATTTTCTCCTGATAGCAGGAACCAATTTGCAATAAATGTTCTGGAAACCACTAGGGAAGCCATTACTGAGGTCTAATAAAAACAGACAAGCGTAACTTGTTCTATATTTTTGTTTCAATCACATACAGATGAGACCCCGCTCTCCACACCAACCGCAAGAGACAGCCTTGACAAACTTTCTCTAACTGGGCATGGGCAGCCACTACCTCCGGGTTTTCCATCTCCTTTTCTATTCCCTGATGGATTGTCCTCCATAGAGACCCTTCTGACTAACATCCAGGTAGGCCTTTCTGTAGATCAGCTTAAAGGGATGGAGAGGAGCCAGTTGCAGATTTGTCTAAATTAATATAACCATTCTAGCTTAATCAGTTCATAAGATTATTTGGATCAACTAATTTACTGAAACTTTCTAGTAATTTAGGTTTTAAAGGAGCCACAGCAAACAAATGAATTTAGAAGCTGTCAGCTACAGTACATAAAAATACAGATTGTATATTAAACCACAGCAGAGAATTCGATGAAAATTACATTGGTGTGTTTAACAACATTTGTCTTAAATGCTCTTTTTATTACAGGCTAATGAAATGCATCTTACTGTTTAACTTTATCTCATTTACTAAGCAGAGAAACATTTCTTTAATAAATAGTTATTTTAAATTGCTGGAGTGCCAAGGTGGAAATGATATTTAAAGCTATTTGAAATGTGTCTCCCATAAAAGCATTCACAAAAAGCACTTCTTTTATAAATAAGCTCATTTCACTTAAAGTACTGTCTTCAAAGAATAGACTTCAAAGGGTATTACCAAATATTCTGCAGATTTCCTATTCGGTAGTCACGATGTCTATTGTGTGTACAGTACAGCCTGATTCAAATATTATTTAAGGTATACACTAGCATGTAGCTTGGAGCCAAGATGTGAGTGTTTCATATTAGAATGAAGAATTTTTTTGTCCACAAATTCAGTGATCATGTGTTCCCCAGATGCAACTTTTGCAACAATAGGGCTGTATGTTGCATGCAGAAGCAACATGATAGTGCAGGAGATAATGCAGCCATACTGTACTCATCCCAGATAAGCCTCGTCTGTGCAGCTCCTAACTTCTAATGTGTTCGTCACAATGTTTTTCCCTGCTCATTCCTGCGAATACATAGAATCCTAGAATATCTCGAGTTGGAAGGGACCCATAAGGATCATTGAGTCCAACTCCCTGCTACTCACAGGACTAAAGTCAATTGTATTCTCTTCAGCAAAGACTATGATGGAGTGGGGCAAAATCCTGCTCGCTTTTCTTTCTTAGGCAATCTCATTAAAGTTTATGGCACTTCAGACTTGTTTTATGAAAAGTATATGATCCATTCATTAGTGAAGTTTTGATGTCTAATAATGAAAAAAAAAATACTGCTATTTAAGAATTAAGTATTTCTATATCTGCCTGATCTGAAAGAGCATATTTGTGATTGCTTTTGGTAGTTCTGAGAGTTAGGATCTTAAATATTTAAATCACAACCCAAGGTAATTCTAGAACAGCTAGCATTCTTCCAACAGATCTACTGCAATCTGTAAAGAACATATTTTTTTCTAAAGGAAGAAATACAGTTAGCAAAGTGTTTAATGTTTTAGCTGTGCATGCATATACAGGAAAGTTCTTAGTAATTTTTTTGACAAATGTGTGAGCTCAATGTCTCTAGACAGCAACCTAATGAACAAAGCATTCAGCATCAACAGGTTAGCTAATCTTGTGATTGAATATGAGAGTGCTGCACTACTTCAGGATAAATGACCAGGATTAATTTTCCAAGAATGCATTCAGTTTTGTTTTACAGAAAATGTGAATGTGAAATTCAGTCATTGCTTTAGGTTTTTTTTTTTTTTAAAAAAACCAACCCTAATCTTATCTGGAGTGAAGAGCTAAAATAAAAGGCAACATCATAAAGAAACCAGAGACTTTTTTTATGCCTTCTCTCATTGTGCTTTTGTACTTACTTCTCCTTACCTTAAGGTTCCACATCATGACAAATCATCTATGAGGGTAAACAGGTGGGACATAAGTCCTTTTGGATTTTTTCAGTATGTCCCCACATTGCATTGCGTGGTTTCCACAGATCTCTGGGAATCTTTTCATAACCCATATACCAACAAGGCATTTCACACCCCACCCTACCCCCCCATAGGTTTAATCTCTATCAGGACAACATTAGAAAACCACTTCATTAAAAAAAAAACATTAAAAATTGTTTTAAAAGCTAGTTTGATTTTCCCACCTGTGTAGAAAAACCTAAGTATTCTCTTTAAAACAGTGTATTCTCTTTAAAACAATAACCTGTGAACAATATTGGCGGTTTCTGTAATCAATACCATTTAAAATGTTTTCCATATTTAGCGATTATTGCAATGAGAGGGGGCTGCCCCAGGCCCACAAATGAGTTAGATACTGTGACACTGACACTTTCAGAACTGAGTTTTAGGTATTTGACTACAAGTTTGAACTCATTAATGGGATTTGTGGAAAGAGGAAATTCTGTACTATGGTCACTGCTTGCAATATCATTTGTGACTTTGTTAGGAACTGCGCATAAGTAGTACCTGAAACCCATGATGTGTTTAGTACTTGGGTCAGAAGGACTCTTGTCACTGGGTAAATTCCTCTTTGCTCTCCTTTGGCCCAGATGAATTTTGTATCCCTTCCAGTACAGAGGTGTGGATTCAAAGGGGAGGTGGAGCGGTAAGATCGCTCTTCATCTTGTTCCAGCCGCTCTAGCATTAAGGATAGAGGTTACCAGCAATGAAGCAGATCTAACTTTCTAGAAAAGATCATCTGGCTTACAGTCCACTCCCTGCCTCCAGTACTAAGGTGTTTTTGAAACAGAAAATAGCAGAAATCTAGCCAAAGGCTAGAACGGAAATGCTGTTCTTTTTTTCCCCAGAGTCATGCATGATGAAAATACAGTTGTGTCCTTTCACAGAAAGGGCACATGTCTGCTTATGCAATGCAAGCGTACGTCTTCGTTAGGTCATGGGTCTGGGGCTCATGCACAACCTGCCACATGTGGTGGTGCAGGTTGCCTATATTTTAGGGATAGGGTGGTCACATGAATACATAGGCAAGCAGCCTCTGGCTACACCAGTGTGCATGGATGTCATGGTAGATACTTGTGCTATGATTCTGTTGCATATATCCCGTTGTGTGATGTGCAGGATCCCAAGGATCTGTGTAATACAGACCTTGGGTACCTCTAGAAGAAGTTGTAGAGTCTGTCCTGGCGTAGGATAGAACAGGATTAGGGTACTGTATGGGAACCAGGAGCTCTAATTTTGACCTTCGTCAGGGTGAGGAGGATCCTAAACCTTGCCATGGGGACAGTGCTTTTGGGTATGTGAGCAGAAATTTCTAAACACTTTTGATATTTGAAAACAAAAGTCTCGCAGGTGCTGAAGAGCTTAGGTGATTGACCTTGGTGCCTGACTCTACGTACTTCCATTTTAGAAGTCTAAGTCATGCTTTAAAATTGGCCACTAAACACAAGTGAGTCTGTGTCTTCCATCCATACTGAAGTTAAATGGATAGCCCCTAATCACTAATACGTAATTTTAGGCAAATGTTAGACAAGCATATTTGGTATCGCTGTCTCCAGGGGCTGCTAGTTAGGTTTATTTCCTTTTGTATATCGTATATATTTTTATTACTTCTCCATAAATACTTACTGAAACAAAAATATAGTGTTTAATTATTTGTACATTTAAAGAGGAGATAATAACAATATACAGTACCCAGAACAACCAATGTTTATTTCTTGCTAGGGACTGCTGAAATGCAAATAATAAACTGTAACAAAACATAATTAAACAAACACACATGTAAAATAAAGAAATGAGATTGGGGACATATTTTCTTATTCAGATGTATATCTGCACATCTAAAAGAAAGAGAAAATAAATTTCCCCAGAGAGCTTAAATTAAGTGATATGTCTGTTCCTTCCCAACGTATATGTGTTGATTTCTTCCAGATTAAATGCTGGAAGTCTGTGTGCAGCTGCAGGGAGCATGAAGGGTGATGGAAGGTGGGTCACAGCTAAATGCTGTGTGGGTCCTAGTGAGAAGGCTAAACATGTTTCCGTACCCTTCACATAAGTTCGCTTTTTTGAGTCATGGCCCATTTATGCCAAAGTGTGTTAAAACCACAGCCTTTCATGATACTGCAATATTCTTGGGTAATAGTAATGCTATTTTAAGCTTTTAGAGTCTGAATCTTTACTGTCCCCAAGCCGAATTTCCATTAATATCTAAGGGATGAATTAGTTGCGCCCTGATAGCTATATTTTTCTGTCAAGACTGTGTTGTATTGACACAGTCTTGTTGCTAAGTATTTTTAAAGAGATATGTAAAATAAGTTGCGAGTATCCCATTGATATTAATAAAAGAAATGCATGATTATAAACTAAATTCCCCTATGAAAACAAAGCAAACTACTGTCTTTATTGCTGTGAGTCTCCTGCACCATCGACAGCTGAATACACGGGAGAAAAATGTTGCAAACACTGGATAAAGTAAAAATCACAGGTTTAGTTCATGTTATTTTATTTGTCTTCTGCTAAAATTCAAGAGAATGATTTTATTTTTCACAGAAAATGTTAATGGAACTATGTCATTTATACTCGTGCAATATACCTTTACCTGTGATGGAGATATTCAATCTGAGATATTACAAAAATGACTTTCTGGAGTCATCTGTAGAGATAGTCAGGCAGTGTTATCTTACCTTGGTTATATTACTAAGTCAGTAGTCAGTTACAAATAGATAGAAAATATTCAAAAATTTACCTGTCAAGCAAAGTTAACTAAAAATGTATATATATTGATTTTTTTTGCAAGCCTTTCACTAGATAGTTTTAATGATGAGAGCATAGAAATTATGTATAATTTCCTGACTAAAAGAGAAGCAATGTTGTTTGAAAGTGTTTTCACTATGAATAGCTAATATTGCAAAAGGAAGCCCCTGAGCAACAAATCTCTGGGAGCAAGGAGGTTTGACTAGAAAAGCTTCACTGTGTGCATGCCTTGTTCTTCTGGTTTTCTTTTTCCTTCACTGTGGGCGGTTGTTTGATCCGGGATGTGATCTTCTAGGCAGACCACTGGACTAGCTAGTAAGGCCATGTTGATGTCACCTGTAACTGCATAGCAAACTAAATGATGTTAGGTGGAACACACTGTAGATGTAGCTAGAAAGAGAAAGAGCTTCTCTGTACCTTCCCCTCCACCTCTTTCAAAATGCGCAACACATCATTATGTGCGTTTTTTAAAACTAATGATGGCTAAAACTGTCTTTAAGGCTGAGTTGAGGTTTCATATATGTTTAATTTCTATAGGATCAGTAAACTGCCTTAAGCACGATGGTGCTTTTGGATACATCAGAGAACAGGAAGAAACATTAACCATATATCAACTTAACTTTTGATTTGGGACATTTCTGAAAAATTTATCAGTGGAAAATATTAAAACAAGTGCATTAAAAGTAAACAAACCAGATCAGAATGATCTATAAATCTCCAGGGAAAAAAATACCCATTTTTTTACATTATGTTGAAATAATAATAAAAAAAAAATAATTATTAACGGTGACACAGAGGGGAAGAATGGCATGCCATGTGTAAAGCCTGGCTCCAGATAGAGCCATACTGTATTAAAAACAAATCTGGAACCTGAGCATGTTCACTACAATTATCATTATCCAGCCTCCATAACATCTGACCTTCCCTAAAGGGAAATATTTTCTTTTTGTTAATGTCCTGTGTTGCACCGCATTTCCCATTGTCATTGGCAGCATATTGATTTAATATCAGGTTAGAGGATTAGCCATAGCAAATACACGCTGGACATACTGTATTTTGTATAATCTTTTACAGCTGATCCACTGGGAGAATTAATAAAATTTCATGCAACTCTGAAATTGCTATTCCTGTTCCAAGGGGCACAAATGATTTTTAGATGCTGTACTTTTTAGTTGTTTTTCTCACCCCCCTCTGCATTGAATACAGGGAGATATTGAATGTTTCCAGTATTTTTGCAGTAGATCTGTCATTGGCAGCAGCAGTACTTTTGCATATGCATCAGTTTGGCTCTAGTGCAGATTTTTTTTCGCATTGGACGCCTACTGATGTGCACTGATTTAACTTCTAAAAATGAAACTTAATTTTGTGTAGCTTATAAGTAGTCCCTAGTGGGTCTTGGCTCCAAAAAGCTAATATTTTTCAGACATAATCAGCAGCAATAGGTAATGTATTACCATTAGCTACGTTAGCAGCAAGTATAAAAAAAGGAAGGGTTGGGGGAGGAAGTGCGGTGTAGAAATTCAATAGAAAATGTAATATGCTTTTAGCAGCTTCGTACTTTGCAGCAACTCTTAATATAAAATTACACACATCAGTGTTACACTCCAGCATTATTCTCCATGTTTATTCATAATGATTGTTTCATATTTAAAGAACACCCAAATATTGTGTTTTGTCAGCCAAGGACAATAATAGTTTAATAGTAATTTATTTTAAACTGCTACTGATAATACAACCAATCAACACATTAAGTGGTGCCAACATTGGCATCTTGCTAAATAATCTCTAGGCTTTGCACTGAGAGTACATCTTTCAAAGATAAGTCAACAAGAGCAATCAGAGCAGAAAATTAGAATTTGGTATCTTAGAATTAAAATACAGCTAAACTAAAGTTTTAATTGGGGTGATCTAAAAGGGCACTTGATGTAATGATCTCTTTCATTTGTTACTAATTGTTTGTTCCTGATGAAGAAGAAAACATGTACATTAATGTAGTTGAATTGAGTAAAGATGGCAGTTGCTTTAGCAGCTCGATTTTATTGTTAAACAAGATGGATTGTAAGAATTTGGGAGGAGGGTGTTTGCAGCTTTAAACTTATGTGACGATACACTTTTCATCAACAAATACTTTTCATGCAATTTCACTTGATCTGATTTATCAATGATTTGGATGAATCGCGTGTTCCAGTAAGTGATGAAGTGGAGGAGATTAAAATATTCTAGAGTTCATGTGTAAGCCAGAAGCGGGTATTGATAAACAAGTCCTACTTGAATTTCTTAGTATTTCAAAGCATCCCGTATAGAAAAGATAGTTTATGATGGTTGTAAGTGTAGGATAGTGTGGGGGGTGGGGGAACAGAATTCAGGAGCATATTAACTTTTTAAAAAATAGATTGGAAAGGCTTTACAAATATTTTAAATTGGTTTTTACTTTGCATATGGCTGTAGAGCTTTATATTTATCTTTATGTGGTTTTCTTTAGTGGTCATTCAGTTTTAATATTCAACACAAAATACCTTTGTGATTTAGCTATTTCAGAATAGCTAAAATAGGTTCTTTTAAAGCAGTTCTATACTTATGTAGTGTATATCATTATAGTGACCATCTGGGCCTTGCAGTTGGAAGGTGTTGAGTTCTTTCAAGCTCCTGTGGACTTTAATAGATTGAAGTGTAATAGAGCTGCAAAGCATTAAGCTCTGAATGAGACAACACTTGAGGCAACAATTTAGTTAAGAATGAGGATGAGGAGTACTGAAAATAACAGGCTCTGAAAGCAGGCTTAAAAGAGGAGTTTGAAGGACGCACATTTCAAAGCAGGCATTGACATTGGGAAGACTAGTGGGATAAATGTGTAGACTAACACTCATGAAAAATACTTTTTCCATTTCTGGAGTATCATCATGCTGGCTTCTTTTTCCATGCCTTTTTGGATATATTTCAAAGAATTTTAGGGGAAAAAAAAGTGCAACCCAGAAGCCAATGTAGGAAGTGTGCCTGAAGGGTGAGGAAGGTTACTTGGCAGTTGGGGGACATGATCTGATGTCAGTAATATGGTTGTTCTGAAACCAGCTTTTGAGTGTCAGCCTTTTATCTGTTAGCTGAAGGCTTCCCTAACAGAGCTATTGGGGAGTACTCTTCAGTCTCTCTTGTTGGCATTGTTTTGCTTCATATCAGTAATTAAATCTCTGTTGGGTCAAATTATCTGTACAGTTAAGTTGTCAGGAGACTTGCCTAGGATACAGAAGAGTTAGGTTCATATCCATGGAGGCTCATATGTGCATATCCATGCTTAATTATCTCACTCTATTATGATAGCTTCAAGAGGAGAGATTCAGGTGTAGACCTAAAAGCCTGATGACCAGGGTTCTGGGAAATGGAAAAGGAAATCTTTGCTCTTTCCATGTTCATTTATTTCAATCCCGTTCCTGCTTCTTTTTTTTCATACTCTGTCTCAGTGTCCTAACTGTCTAGTTATTAGCTATGCCGGCATCTTCCTGTTTCCTTGCAAAAAAAGAAGGAACTGTGAAGTTGAAATTCTCAAGAAAAGTTTAGAACAGGCTGAATCATTATTGCCTGATACAATAACAACAAGAAAGATAGAGTTTATTTCAACCATCTGATGTCAAGAAATTGAGAGATGATTTGGTTTTGCTCTCTGCAGTGAGATAACAATTGAACAAGGTCAGGGAACAGACTTTTTAAAACAAAGATATCTTCCTGCTTTGTGACTGTCCTCTGCTTAGCATCCCAGTAACCCTGTCTTCCTTGGAAACTATGTGGAATATGAAAATATATGAAAATAATAATAATTAACAACAATAAAGAGCAAAATGGCAAGCTTTTGAAAGAGCCTTTGTCCTTTTGGTAATTTCCATTGGCTTGAGTTGTGCTAGAGATTGAATTTGCCATTCTGTGGATGACGTGATTGTGAGACTGCCAATTTTTTTTCAGTGGGACAGCTTTTTGTTTTGGTCACAGCCAAATGCCTGCTGTAGGCTTATCTCTTTTATCTGTTACAAAGAAAAAATCTGTCTCTATAACTTTTTCATATTAGTTATACGCACAGTCAAAGGTGAGTTTGTGTTTTCTAGGAAAACTTGACTCCTGGCTTTTTACAGGTTTTGCCTACCTGTTAAAATTAATTCTAGTAAAAAATTGCTGTTGGTAGTTGGGAGACTTTGACCCAGTAACAGGATTATTTCATTTGTAAAATCTCATGTGACTAATCAAGGAAAAATAATAGTTATTTATTATGTCAGCTGTTCTAACATTCTTCAAACATTATCCAACTTTATCTTTGAACAGGGTCTACTAAAGGTTGCTATAGACAATGCCAGAGCTCAAGAGAAACAGGTCCAACTGGAAAAGACAGAGCTGAAGATGGAGCTCTTCAGGGAACGAGAACTGAGGGAAACTCTTGAAAAACAGTTGGCTGTGGAGCAGAAGAACAGAGGTATCTTAATTAAGCAGACATAAACACCTTGTAATTTATTTCCTTAGGAAACCTGATTTTTTATCAAGCACCTGTGTTTGATCAGAACTTTTCCCCCTTAACTCATGTCACGTCCAGGCTGGCAGCAATGCAGGAAGTTTTACAACCTGCCTGATTTTGCATAGAATCCATATGAGCTTTAGAACAAGGACCTTCCTTTTTCTCAATGTTTTTCTTGAATATTACTTGTTACATCAGTAATACCTAACACAATTATAAATAACATAGGTGCTGTTATGGCAGGTTGTGATCATTTTGAAAAAGGTCAGCTACTTAATACAAAGACAATTTCTATCAAATTTAAGGATCTGCAAGGTTTTAGGATCTCTTGTCCCAGTTCTTATGTGCTAGGGTCCTTTATTGCATATTTAGACAAACCATAAGCAATAAATGTAAAGGCAATAGTAATATATAAGCCCTTTATAATGCATAGTAGATCAAACATATTTGTACAAGGAGCAGCTAAGGTTCTTCTTGATAAGGCAGTAACATTAGCAGCATTTCAAACATTAAAATCAGCCCACTGTAAAGCATATACATGTTAAAGATTTTAAAATAATTTCATTATATTGTTTCAGTACACCATTCTAAAACATTGACAGTAAAGGTAAGGCAGTTTAGAGTGATTTGCATTAACTATTTGCATTATGAGCATGTTCCCATCTTGCTTTATGGCTCCATTTTTCTGTATATGTATGTCTTGCCCTTTAATAGTGTCTAATTACTTTGCAAGGGACAGTTAACCTCTGGGGCTCACTTGCTGTTTAACACAGACCATGACAAGTCAGATAGGTATTTTTGCGGGGCTAGAGTAATAACTCTCTTCTTGCCCCGTTTAATTTCCTGGGAACCAGCTAAATAGGGAATCCTGAGAACACTTGAATTCACGACTTATTCTACCAATAAGTGCAGAACGTAATCCTATTTCATGCCTTGACCCACTGAAGGGTAGGACTGTCACATTATCAACTTCCCTTTTTTAACTTTTGAGAATACGTTTTTTAAGACAATTACTATTAACAATTATCACAGCTGTGCAATGAATCATCCCTTTGTCCACATCTGGCCTATTTCGCTCAGTACAATTGCACTATTTACACTTCTAAAGTAGTTTTGTAAAAGAGCTCGGCTATTCTTCACATCCATCTACCTCTGTGTCTCACAACTGCTCAAATCGATATCCCGTTTTAGAGTAAGGAGATCAGATGCACAACAGAAGAGGTTGGGGGGGGACCCATCTGACATTACTTGAGTTTTGCCATCTAAAAGTTAAGCACCTCATTTGAGCTAGTATAAGTTCCCTTTCTGGTCAAGAAAGAACGAGATTCATGTGTCCTGTTCTGAGACAGGTAGGTGGGGTCAATTACACTGTGAAGACTTCTTTCTCTTCCCTTTAATTCCAGAGGAAACGTAGTTGACTATGCTGAACTAGACACATATGTTTTGAGCAGTTAAAATTAAACAAAATGAATTTCACTCAAAGTTGTATGTCAGGAAAGAGCACGGGATAGTCACTTCCTTTGTTCAGGGTACTGAAATAATTCAAGTGTTATTTTCAGCACGATGCATTACTTGCTTTTGTATATGTATCCCTCTAATGACGATACTGCACTGGTAAAACAGTCAGACAAAAGAGGAATGGATTTGAACACCTAATGGTGGTATGCAGCAAATCAGATATAATGAGGATGACTATCCCTGCTAGTGGAGACTTCTGTACAAAAGAAAGAAAAGTAAAGTATTATTGTTTAACATGAACAGATCCAAGTAAGAGAGAAAAAGTAAGGCCATATTGTAATTATTGGGAAAATTTATTCTTCAATTAAAAGTAGAAAAATGCATAGGAGGCTTTACCTGCCATTAGTTTTCCAAATAGCAAGTGTCATGTCTTAAAGAAAGTTTTGCATGCCTTAATGGAAGCATGAGCAAGATGGGAGAAGTGTACCACATCCCTGTTAAGAGATACCATATGAAAAAACCTGAAATACACTTAAAAGCTACAGCATGGAAACACAAATCGCTGTGTCACACATAGGTCAAAATTAGGTGAATGGGATCTTCAACATTAGGCAGCATCTATCTTTTGCTCATCATGTAAGCACAAGACAAATATCTTTTTCTTTAGTGGCTACATATGAGTATTTTGGCCATTTTTTTGGAACACGAAATTCACTGCTGGTACTATACGATCCACAGTGCTGCTTATTTATTGTACTGTTTCCTTCCTTCTTTGTAAATATTCCAATTAGTGATTCCTAAGGCTGTAGGATGTGTCTCATCAACTACTGAAAGTAGGATAATATCTCTTCTGTGAGCAGCTACACAGTAAGGGCTTGCTAATTCTGGCTCTGACTGCTGTAGTCACATCTACAATGTGTCAGCCATGATGACATTTTAATTCAGAAAGCAACATATGTTTCCTTCTCATTTATTGCAATCACTTTCAAAGTACTTATAATGAAAACATTAAAACCGTGCAATGATTCAAAATGTATTTAGTTTAGCCTTTGTATAGATATTAGATGTTCTTTGATAGTATAAGCTAATTAGCCTGTAAAATAGCTGGTACTATACAAAATGAGAAAGAACCAAAATTCCAAAGTCTCGGAAGTAAATTATGTCGCTATTCTGACTACAGGGTATGTGCTTATATTCATTTTGTGTCTGGACGGTTCTGTATAGCAACACAAAATATCCAAGATCACCCAAAAAGTGGTTATTCTTAGCCTATACATTAAATAGTAAGAACAATTATGGTTCCCTTTAAAAGTTTCATTATTTACATTTTGTGAAAGATACCGCCATCACAGAGTACTGGAAATAGGGAGTATGAAATGGTGGAAGTACATTTTTACCTTTTCCAGCATTCATTCCTAGACATGTACCAGAGGTTACTTTGGAGTGAGAGACAGGGCTAGATAGATCGTGGCAGTCAAGCCTAGTATCACGTAGTATCTGGGTTTGGTAAGGATAATTATTTTAGTGTGTGTAAAGAATTCTTTAGTTAGTAGTTTAGTAGATATTTTTTTAGTCAGTGTAAAAATAACAGACTCTCCAGGAAAGGGTTATCCAGGAAGATCTTATGGAAAATAAACCTCTTATGTGCACCTGCCTGGAAACCCTAAATGTGCTGTGTAAGAAGGGTGGGGGAGATAACGATATGTTCTGTGACTTTCCGTGATTTCTTTAGAGGCTCACATTGGCTTTTATCAAGTGGAAAAATTCGTTCACGTTATCCTTTTCCATCGGGAACATAATTTGTGATATGTTCCTTCAGTTAGGGATCATACAAGTCTTATGTTTGTGGTTGTAAGTCCCTGGTAACATAGAAAATTGCGATGAAGTTTCTTTAAAGTAGCCCTTGTATGATCCACTTACACCGTGATATTACAATCCTTTTCCTTTGGAACTGAACTTGAACTGAAGAGAGACGAAGAAAACTTTTTTTCTAAAGTAGGGTCTTCTAATGCTTAATTTTAAAATACTCCTTTTCTTAATATTTCCCTCACATTTGACAAAGCAAAGTAATATTTACTTGGCCGGGGGATCCAGCACCGTAAAGGATTTGCTGTGAGTTCTTCAAGGCTAGTTGGCTGATGGGACAGGAGCTGACAGAGACCAAGAAAGATAAAAGGGAAAGACAAAGAGAAATGTGGATAAGAACTAGATATGGGGAAGAGACCAGGCACCAAGGGGTCGGCTGTCTTGCAGGAAGCAGCAGTTGGAGGGGATTTAGAAAACTCAGGACTTTTTCCTAAGGAATGAGGACCACAGCAGGGTGGGGGGCTGAGCTCCTCCTGCAGCCCGGGCACCCAAGCAGCCAGATCTCCCTCTTGTGGGAGAGAAGCTGCAGGCAGGCAAGAACTTCATCACGGTGTGCATACTAACTGTGTGCTATGGGCAATAACAAAGTGGTAGACTTAATCCCCCAAAACACACCTCACCTCCAGAGACAGAGGCATATCTATGTCAGGTGATGCAAAAAGTACATTTTGTTGCCAGCTCCAAGCTTTTCCAATTTGGACGTTTACAGATTCTTATCTGTTTATGAAAAAAAAACAAACTATAGCTGAATATCACCCACACTTTTCAATGCCATGGTATAGAACAGTAGCTCTTAGAATATCCCATTGTGTTTCCAGTAAATTTCAAGTTATTTAAATTGGTATTGCATAATTAATCAATTTATATGAACTGTTGCAGTTGTACAGTTTCTTGGGACTCTCAATAGGTAATCATGCAGCCAAGTTTCAGATCCAAATTTGAGTACGCTGATATTCTTTTTTCTTAGCAATAATTCAGAAGAGGCTAAAGAAGGAAAAGAAGGCAAAAAGGAAATTGCAGGAAGCACTTGAATTTGAGACTAAACGACGGGAGCAAGCAGAACAGACACTGAAACAGGCAGCTTCAACAGATAGTCTCAGGGTCCTAAATGGTAAGAAACCAATTTTTGCCTCTGTGCCATTAACTTTCAATTTAAGTGCCAAAAGAAGATTGTTATGTTGGAAATTTATAACATGATGGGAGGGAAAAAAAAGAAGATCTCTTTTCTTTCCTTCATTCAAGTGATTCCTCTCTCTTTATTGTTTTGTTACTTTATATAGTATGTGCAAATAAACTCACTGGAGAGAATGTCCAAACTAGGACAATTTTATATTATTAGCTTGAGAAGTCAATCTTTTTTTCTTCTTCTTTTTCTGCCCCCCTTTATGCTTGAAAAATCTATTGCTCATTAATCTTCCTAGTCTAACAAAAAATTGTCCTGGCCTCCAGTCATTGTTCAACATTAAAAAAACTGACAAAGGTTGATTGTATTGTAATTCAGCATTGGAGTAACAGGTTGTAAAAAGGGCTATAAGAATCAAATGAAATATGTGTCAGTCTTACCTTTCTATGTTTCTAGACTCTCTGACCCCAGAGATAGAAGCTGACCGCAGCGGGGGCAGAACAGATGCTGAAAGGACAATACAAGGTAGGAATTTGCAAAAGGCTATAAATCTAGATCTTGCTATATGAGTTTTTCCTCAGCTTTAGACTGCTATTCAAGCATGTAGCCTACCATCTGGGCCACATCAAAACAAGTTCAAACAAGGTCAAGTTCATCTTGCTTGTTTATAAGAGAGAATACATTCTGTGCTGATAGATTTTCTTTAAATTAATAGGTCATTTCTGTTTATACATAGCAATTAAAGAAGAATAATTAATTTGAAGCAATATTGGGTTGAATCTCAGACATGCCGAATGCAGTTTTTGTGAATATGTATAGTTAGATTTGAGATAACAATGTTTTTAAAGGTATATTTGAAACATTTTGAGCCTTTTAACTATACAAATGGCTAAACCTAATGGGTAACATTCAAAGCACAATGAGAATTTCATAGCTAATATTTAGTGGCAGTTACTGAAAGGTATGTTTCAATAAGCTACTCTGAGCATTAACGATAAATAATCTGTTTATTCCCTTCTTGGATTTTTCATTTACCGTATCCCATTATTTACATTGTAATAAAACAAATCTGCTGAGTAAATTTATACATGAAATACTAAAAAGAGTGATATTACTTCCCCTGTAAATCTAAATGTGTATATGTGTATATTGCAAACACAAAGGTATTAGTAAAGAGCAAGTTTTAAAGACAGCATTTATGTTATAATGTCTTCTCTAGTCAACAGGCTAAATCTACCTATGTGAATACTAAACAGTAAAAATAGCATTTGTTTTCAGTTGTAAATGAAGGTGCATTTTTCAGAGGCAAGCCTAAAATGATTAGCTCCAGTAATCACTCTCAATTGCCTTTATTTTGCATTTTGAAGTCAATCATCTTAACAGTATCATTTGACATCTTCTGTGTGTTATTTAATCACTTTTTCTAACCCCTGAAAAGTTGTTACGGGTGTGCCACAAGGAGGCTGTAACAACAGAAAAAAAGTCAACAAGCTTTTAATGTACTGAACATATAAACAAATACAAAAGTTCTTATGTAGGACGAACACATGCATATAAACAAAACCATTTAGATTTAAAGTAAGTTATGTCTGCAAAGTCAATAACTCAGAAGTTGGAGTATGCCAGATTAAACGTTGCCTGGGAAGTGGGTACAAGTTGTGAGGTTTGTTATTCTAGAATCCTACTTTCCCTCCCATAAAACATATGCCTTATTCAAAGCACCTCTTGACGTAATACATTTAGTAATGATCCAGTCATTATGTCATTTTGTTATAATCCAGTCATTTTGTTATTTTGTTTGGTGCCAAGACAGACTTGTAATTTCTCAGGAGGCCATTCTGTTAGGCTAGTCACTGCAGTATCTGA
>NW_009648555.1:809337-810333 GCF_000708025.1 Charadrius vociferus | reverse complement strand
GCAGTATTCCCATTTGAAAGCTGGGAAGTAGACTCACAAAAAGATTAAGGTGGCAAATTGCTTAACTTTCAAGTAGCTAAAACTTTTTGTTTTCGGGATACTTTGCATTTTTGGCAAATGTATTCAGCATATTTAAAATCACTGTTCCTCTTGAATTTGGTTTTGTTTATGGGCTGAGATATCAAGCTGGATATTTATAAAATGAGCAACACATAATTACTGAGTATTTTGAAAGTATGTACTCGAAAGGACTTATACCAAACTACGTAAGAACAGCACTTCAACTTTTTAACCATGATTGTCCATTCTTTTCTAGCTATCCTCTGCCTCCTTATGTTCATTTCATTTATTTCCATTTCTGCAACAAATGAAATCAAGGACTTACAAGCAACATTGTTAGTAATGATGACCTTTCCTTGGTTCATCTGTCCAAGGTGGTGCAAGGAAAAAAAAAAAACCAAACGGCCCACAGATGATTATTTAATTAAAGACTGGACCATAATATACTCTGATTGTGATATTGGATCATATTGCAAAGGCAACCTTAATTCTGACATTTCCTGTCTCTACTTTGCAGTCTTAACATATAATTAAAATAGGGCGGGTTTTTTTAAGGAAAAGGAAGAGAGAAGCAAGAAATAAATTTGCAGTTTCCTATCCTTTAATATATTCAGCTTAATTGTCATACAGCAGTTCTGAACTTTTAGATCTACCACCGTATGTAACCCTACAACACAAATGCAACTGTAGGAGCTTATTGTGGATCAGCTATTATAGGCTGACAGGTTTGAGAAACAGTTCAAGAAATAGTTAATGGCAGACAAGTAACGCTAAGTGTCAGGATTCTTTATGCTCACTTCCAACACTGGAAGGAGGATTCCCTTTCACCATAAACTCCCTTTTCTCTGTGTTCCCCTTAGCACATACCCCTGTATCTCTGTGTCCCAGTTCTTGCTAGTTTCTTCCTCCTTGCTCCAATTCCACCTTTTGTCAGTG
>NW_009648555.1:750219-809181 GCF_000708025.1 Charadrius vociferus | reverse complement strand
TCTTTCCTTGCCCCACGTTCCATTATGTTTCTTTTTTCCTAACTTCACATTCTTCCAGCGTTCTCTTCTGAGCTCAGTTTCATGCCACCCTGATTATTTCTTTAATTGCAAGGTCCTTCTCTTCTCAGTGACCCCCATCCCCCTGTCTCTGTCTGACCCTTGCTGTTGCCTCCTCTCATCCAGCCATTTCGAGAGTCCATGCCACACTGACATTCCCCATCACCAGCCTTTCCTGTTTGGTACCACATCTCTCTCTGTGTTCTGTGCTTCCCCCCGCCCTCCCATCAAGCTCACGCTCCCTACCGCTTTCAGTACACATTCTGTTTCTCCTTCTGCATCTGCCTGGATATCAGGGCGAGAAGCACTGAGCGAAAAGCAAAGACAATTTCTCGGTTCTTATTTCAATATTTAGCACAGCAGTTGTTTTCGGGAATGACAGAGAGTTGCAGGGAAAGAACTGCTTCATTCCTGCAGCACCAGGATAAAGCATGCTCAGTACAGGTGGGCTCCAAGGAGAATTTAGCTGCAAAACTCAACAAAAACTTTACAATGGGTGAAACTGGGATTTTTCCAACACTTTTTAAAATTTTTGTTGGGGCAAAAAGGACCATGTTTTTCCAATCTTGCAAAATTTCAATTATGTCCTAACATTTTATCTGTAAATGGTATTTTAAATACTCTTGTATGCACTATAGAGGAATTATTATATAGAATATATTCCATAATAAAGAATATAATACTATCTCTTTCATGTTTCAGGTTCTGGGAAAAAACACTTACTGGGGAAATACTTATGTCTTTCTTATGTCCCCTCAAAAATATATCTGTATCTCATTATCAAAACATGTCTGGGGTAATAGTCTCTTTATCAACATTCATTAATTTTTTTTTTCCAACTTACTGTATTAAGCATGCTATGCCGTTCTATAACTAAGCAAACAAAAGTAGGAAAGCTGCAGCATTCTGTGGGGAAGTGAAATAATTGAAATACCAAATGTAATTTCAGCATTTATGAAAACATTATGTGAGTTAATCATAATTAAAAATAAAGATTTTTATCTACTATCTATTATAAGTAAAAGGATACTTGTCAAATTGAAGTTATCTTTAATGTTGATATTTTTAGCTATCGCTTTTGTGAGTAAGGAATAGGACTAATTTAAGCATTAAAGATAATTGCATTTGTCAATAAGTGAGGTATGTTCTGTTCTATTTTTTATCATGTAACACTGATTCAGATTCACTTTTAGTTCATGTAAAGTCTTTTGTAAAATGGCAGAGATAGTAAAAAGAAACTTGAATGTGAGACTATAAAAAGAAGCAATAAAGGATATTTTAGGATTGGGTCTGGATTTTTAAAATACTGGGTAGATAACAGTTTGCTGGAATATCCATAAAATGCTAACAGATAATCATAAAAAATAACCCAGATGTGGGTCTCAAATATGCTTACATATTTTTTAACAGATACAAACAGATACTAAGTTATTAGGAACTGGTGTAGACGCTGGTTTTAAATGTTTTCTTTCTTGCTTCTGTTTAAAATAATAATAAAGCAGATTATCCTCTTCTCCATACATATTGTAGGTTCACTAGATGCCTATGCCTAGCTCCCAATCCGGTTTCCCAAGACCCCCTCATCCCACACAAAAAGGTACCATACAAAGATAATGTTTGACTTTTATATACTGTTTTGTTACCACACCTCTTACTAAGCAGTAGAACAATGACATTTACTGCAGCTCTTACTTTCTTATATCCATTGACTTTTTCTTCCCCATCTGGTTACTTACCATGTATTTGTCTGCCTACATTATTAATTTTTCTTTTCCTCTATAAATCCCACATTCCCAGTTTTCTGTCTCCCAGTAGTTTCCCTCCCAAGTCCTGTACATTCATCTTCATTCCATTTAATCACCACTCCCTTTATGCATTGTCTCAACTCATCTAAAATTAACTACTTCTGCACTGTCTTCCCCATTGACTGTTCTTTTCATATGGTGTCCTTGTCATGTCTTCCTTTCCCAAATCGCTGCCAAATTGTTTTGTGCTTTTCTCTCAAAGTTCTCCTGCTAAGAGCAGGAAGCTTAACCAAATTCTCTCTCTCATGCTGCTGTTTTGTTTATTTTCTCAATTTCTTTCCTATTTTCTAGCAATTGCCTCAGTCTGTAACTTTTCTGCTTTCTTCCAGTTCATTTCCAACTTATACATGCCATCTTTCTATGTACTTCTGAAGCCAGCTCCATCCTTTTCTACTAACAGTCTTCTCACCCTGTTCAGTTCCCATGAATTCTCAGGCCTATTTATTTTTATTTTTATTTTTTTCCCAAATGTCTGTTTGTGTTCCAGGAGACCCTTTGCACTTTGCCTGTCCTCAAAGTTTTCCTGTCCTACTTCACTCTTTCAGTCAATTTTTCCCTTATTACGCATTCTCCTCTAGTGCAAATTTTGTTCCTTTTGTCCATCAATCAAAATTTCATACCTCAATTTCTTATTCTGCAGCAAATATTTTTTTTTTCCTTCTAGCCTTTCTCCAAATAAGTATGTTATCATACTCTCCCCACCCCTTAGCAAAATGAACTTAGGCTTTCTAAGCCGTTTACCATCTGTTTCTTCTCACCTTTTTCTAGTTCCCCACCTCTTCTGTAGGCTCATATTAACAGCGCAGTTAAGTGTAATGCTAAGTGGCTTCAGACTGTGCTTTCCTGATGTAAGAAAAAGAGCCAGTCAGCTACCGTGAACTGAAAAGCTTCCAGGGCCATCTGTCGCCTTCCCTCCCAGAAAGGACAAGGCAGGAAATGGAGATGTTGAGCGGGAATAGAGAAAGCAGGCAACTGCAGCTCAGCGCGCTGACTGCATAGTCCTGTATGAACTTACTTGTCAGGCCTTTGAAGGCTACTGAGGAAGAGTGGGAAAGAAATTATGATTTAACTTTGCCCATAGCAAGAACTCAGTGTGTGCATTTTGCTGCCTAAGTACTCGGGGAAAGCTTCCCTGCGGCTGTCCTCCATATGAATAAAAATCGCTTAGATACAGCTTCAGCTTTCATTTGCCTGAAAACCTACCCTAAATTGTTTCTGTGTTGGTTTGAAACTTGTTGAATCTGTTTTTTCAACAAGCAAAATCAGTGTAATAATCTCAGCAAACGATAGTCCTTGATTCTTTCTTGCTATATTTGTGTTTGAAAGATGGCTATCTGAAGGACTTCAACACTGAAAAGGAACTTCTGGTGGTTCTGTGAAGCTTGTGCGCACGGTTCCATTTCTGATGTATAAATCTTGGACAAAAGCACGTGAAAATGTGTGATGGTATTTCTAATGAGATCAAAAACTTTATTGGAAAAGGCCATTATCAAGGCTGTAAAGTCAAGCATTCCAAAATTAGGAAATGGTAGAATTAAGGTTGTCTTCCGCACCTTTGTTCAACCGTCTTTGTGAATGCATCATGATATAATCTTTAATTATATGATTAGATACTGTATTTTTCACAGTACCCTGTCTCATTCAATGCAAGGGACAGGGATGTAGTTGAATAAATGGATATCTATCCAATATTTTCTTTATCTTCAGCGCTCAATATGTGTTCTCATGCTTTATATAATACTTAGTTTATATATAATACTTTCATCATTAGACATCATGCTTTACAGAAGAGGTGTGAATGATTATCTCAATTTCTTTCATATGTTAAATCTTAATTTCAAGTGTTTTGCATCACCATTTGAATAATGTCCTTGGTAACCATTTCCTAGGGTTTTCTTTGTAACAAGTAAACTGCAAAGTCGGAAGTTTTACTGTGAGACAGCATCTGACAACCTTATGGACTCGAATCTTTAGATTGACAGTGATAAAGCTAACAAAGTAACTGATAAACTGTGATACCTTATTGTGAGCAGCGTGGTCTAAGGAATGACCATTTTGCCATGGGGGTTTTACTGACACTTGTTGAGATAAATAAAGACAATCTTGGGATACATTTCATGCTCTTGGGCACAGAATCTTCCTTTCATTTTTCTTGCAATCCTGTATCACTTTTAACAGTGTCTCCATCAAGTTTTCTTATTCTTGTTTCTTCCTCATCTCTGGCCTTTGTATCAGTCCTACTATCTGCAAATTTTATAATCTCTTTCTTGCCTCTTTTTTTTGGTCTCAAATTTCAATACAAGTTTCTATTTATATCTAGTCATAATTCCAGCCTCTAATTTTAACTTCTTACGCCTAATATCCTTGTTAATCATGATCCAGGTGTCTCCAGATACTGGGTTATAATACTCTGTCCATATGCTGTATATCCAGTTATTTGTCAAGAAGAGACTTCAGATGACTTTACCTGACTTTCTTGCCCGATTGGTGTTCTGTCCCCCATCTTTCCTTCTATTTTCGACCACTGGGTCCTGTTCTGGTCTAGTCAGTCCAAATCACTTGATCCCCCAGTTTCAGTCTCAGTTACTGTCAGCCAACCATTTCTTATTACTAGCTCCCTTTCACAGTGTCTTCCGGTGTCCTGGTTTCTGTATTTCTATGTGTTTAACCAGCCTAAGTCACCCCCCAGTCACATTTCCAATTCCAACTGCATCAGACTTCTTGTCCTAATTTCTCTAAATCTTAAGTTTTATATGAGTTTATGTTTGTAGACTTCGAGAAGATTACTGTTGGCTGCTAATCATAGATAGGACACATTTTCCAGTGCACAAGTACTCTCAAATTAACTAATGATTTTTTAAAAATAGTTTTCAATATCCTCAGATGACAGGACATCTATTTCTTTTCTGGGGACATCAGTTCTCTTTGCAGCACATTTAATGAAAATCTCTTTTCTTTAGTCTTTCCTTCATTTATTTTGCCCATGATATTGACTGTGATGACCAGCATCAAGTCCATTTCTTTTATCCATTATCCTTCTGTAGAGTTCCTTCAATAATTGCATCTTTCTCCCAGGGCTTGTATCTCCTATCTTTGCATTTCTGTCTGTTTCTTTCTCTGTCCCCCTTCCTCTTAATCAAAAGCAGTTCCATTTGATACCATAGCTCCTCAAAGAAGAGGTCATCCA
This sequence comes from Charadrius vociferus, assembly GCF_000708025.1. Lineage (NCBI taxonomy): Eukaryota > Metazoa > Chordata > Aves > Charadriiformes > Charadriidae > Charadrius > Charadrius vociferus. Next base: position 804,132 of record NW_009648555.1, on the reverse strand, counting down.
TCTGTATAAGGCCGTGTAAACCGATGGTCATATATTCTCTACAGTATTAATTGATTAAATCCAAGAAAAGAAAGCACCTGATTCTTTCTTTATATGTTTTATATTTTTTTCTTGCCTTTTTTCTCATTAAAATGTCTTAAAAATGTTAAATATATATAATTAAACTTGTAAATTCTGCATTTTTATTCAATTGACACTTGCTCATCAGTTACTCCATTTTTATTGCTGCTTAGAAGTACTATGGATTTGTTATTACTCATTCATTATTGCATGGGACTTCTAGCAGAAAGGTGCTTGTGTTTAGTATAGAGCCAGGATTCTCAAATTGATTTATCAGGTCATTTTTGGAATAAAAATACTTTTTCACTTTCCCATGTGACATTCCTTTCTCTCTGCTCACCCATTTCAACCCTGTTCAGCTTCCCTAGTACTGTTGCTTCCCCATTTTCCTTCCACCTCTGTTTCAACCTCCCCCCCCCCCGCCAAAAATTACTACTGAATATCCCAGATCTTTCTTATAATGCCACTTCTTTGACCTGCAAGGCAATGCGTGCGTATGATCTGGAGCTATGTGTCTGCTGGTTGACCAGGTGGCTGTCTAGGAGATACATGCATTCTGAGGGATCAGTGACAAGCTAGGAGATACGCATTTTCTGCTGGACATCTTGTTGCTGCCTCTTGGCAGCTGGGCAAATCAAACAGTACATGATGCTTCTCAGCAGCTGATGGGCCAAACAAATGGTTTTTCAAGCTGCAAGAGACCCACGGCCCACCTGTTGTGCAGGCCTGCTATAAAGGTTGAACATTTCAGCAGGGAAAAGAAGTCAGGAGCTGGAAACAAAGCTGTCAGAAGCCTGGAAGGCAAAGAGATTTTTTTTTTTCTAGATATATTGAATAACTGCCCAAGGAAACATCTGCTACTTAGCTAGGCTGTTTATGGAAACAAACAGCTGACTATTCTAGACCCATAGAAATATAAAAAGGTTCTATGAGGCAGCAATGACAAAACAGTGGACTGCTTTTTTTTTGGGGAGATGAACTTTTCTGTGATTTTTAAGTAACTTGGCCTGTTATTCCATTAGGCCAGATATTATTTTTTTTTTTTAAAGAATCTAATATTTTCCATTTAATTTGTCAAGAAAAAGTCTTTTTTCAGCTTAGGAGTCATCAAACAGTAAGAAGGTCTGTCTATATTTGTGAAATACCATGTCTTGTGGGAGTGTGACTTTTAGCAACCTGACAGATAGATTTTGCATTTTATTTCTTTTCTGTCTGATGATCAGGTTTCTTCCTTAAGTTTTCCATTGTTAAGATTTCTGAAGTTCAGTAAGACAACTGGTTTCAGTCTCTACAGCTTTGGTTAACTACAGATATGACAGGACTGTCTCTGTAATGTGACTGCCGTCCTTAGGGTTACTCTAACTCCTCTAGATAAGAGTAGTGGTCTGAGCTACCAGAAAAGTGTGAAAAAGACAACAGAATGAAGAGATGTTGTAGTGACCCACTAGGGAATCATGTCTGCTGTCTTGTTATCGATCCTTCTCTGCATGCCAGAGTTTGTCAAAGAAATTGATGCATTGGTGAAAACGTATGCACAGGCACTGTTCAATTTTAGAAGCTGAAGGATAGTGTGTTTTCTGCACTGCTCTTCGCTTTTGTCTTTCTTATGATCAGAAAAATATTTTTTTTTCAGATCTAGTGGTGGTGTTAAAGGAGGGAAACTGTTAGAAGCTTAGTGTCTAACCCTCAGTGACATTTAGTGGAGCTGCTTTACTAACTCCCTTTACTCCCTCGGGTGGTTAGTCCACCTGATTCTATTTTATTTTTGCTCAGTCTTCCTAAAATATTTGCTGGTTAAACATTGTTCCTATTTGCAGTAACACATAACGCTTCATTTTCCTTCTGATTAGTGCCTTAAACTTCAGCTGCTTTTTGAGTGCAGTGTGTAACGCCTTGTATTAATGTCAGGGTCATGCACTTATTATTCATCTGTACAGTGCTATGCACTTCAATGAAATTATATACATAATAATAAATAACAACATTAATCTGTGTGCACCACCTTGAATTTCATTACTGTTGTGGAAGGTATATCTCTGAAAATAGGTTCTCTTAATTTTTATACATTTTAGAAAGAGCTGGGCTCTCTCCCTGTGCACTAATTTAAATATTTTATTTTATTTGCCCTAAGAAGAATAAACCTTACTAGCTTTACCAGCTCACAACAAGTTCTAAAGACATGTTTTACTGTTTTTTTTTGACTTGGCAGACAATCCAGTACAGTTCAGATTTTAAACCTAGATTGTACATTAGACATTTATGACATGTCTTGCTAGTTTGTCCGTCTTCTACTTTTGAAATCTGAATATTCAATGAGGAAACATACAATAAAAATTTATTTTGCTTCATATCTCCTTGACCATGAATAAATACTGAAATTATCTTACAATGCATGGAAACCGAACAGTAATAAGTATGTTCCCTATCCCCCTGACCAGGAGTCCAGCGCTTTGGCAGGTTTTCAACTCAAGCTAATCAATTAAAGACAGCATTGATTAACTTAAACAGAAGGTGCTATTGATTGCAGGCAGTAACCTATAAATAGACAATTGTTTCATAGTGTTCATAGGTCATTGTTAGCTATACCTTTAAACTTTAAGGTACATAATCCTGTTTTCTGTCACCCAAAATACAAAGGAAGGACACAGAGTTAATAAAGAATTAATACATGTAGCAAAACATGCTAATAGAGTCTTCTCATTCGATACTTAGGCTCTTACATGAACTTTTTCACATTTTCTTTGAAATTACTATCTATTGCAATTTACATCTCATTTTATAGGTGTATATACGCAAAGCTGGTGGAAATCAAATATGTTCATGGCTTTTCTACTGAGATAAATGATTAATCAATCAGAGGCTTTCTTCCAACATGGTGCTTTAGTGTACTTTTAGAGCAACTATGTGTAAAATTAATGACTAAGCATGAACAGAGTCAAGTGGGAAAATTCAGGACAATAAGAACATTAAATAAAACACATTGTGCACCAAAGAGGCTATTAAGACTTTATGTAGAGTTGTTTTGACTTGTTTGATTTTTGTTCATCTCTTACTCCCTCTTCCATGTTCATATTATTCAAAGAGGAAAGGACAGGGTGGATTAATTCTTACCTAACAGACTTCTGAGGTCACACCAGTTCTCTTGCTACCTGGGAAAGATGGGCATTGCAAGCCACCGTCCCACCTATTCATGTTTCCCATAAGTACTCAGTTCCTTTCATCTTCTCCCTCAGAAGGGAACCGAAACCTGAACAGGCTGGTAAAACACACATTTCCAGCATAGTCTCATCAGCTGAAAAACAAATCACTTTTTCACTTCTGTAGAAAGAACTAGAAGACTTTATTTTTTAAACCAGGATGAAAGTTTGATTAAAACAACAACATCGTTCCAGTGAAATGGTGTTTCTGTAGCCTATCATGAAACAGATATAAACGAAGTGGATTTCTAGTTCATGCACAATTGAACTGTAATCCTGTGCCTCTTCAAGTTGGTTGGGGAGCTGCTAGATCCAGCTGCTAGATATTGGCGTTTGCCTCTACACTGTGTAGACACCTGTCCCTTTTCCTCTTTCTTTTTCTTCCCTCAGCCACATTTACTACTTCTTAGACAAGTGCTGGAAAGTGGCATCATATCAGCTGTAATGTGTGTCATAAAGAAGATTGTTTCTTGACATTTGGTTTTCAAACTACTATAGAGATTAAAAAATGCCTGATGTTTGTGTATCATCCCCCTTATAAAAGAACTTCATCCGTCAATATTAGTGTTGCATTCTTCTATGAAATCATTAAGACTTCACTGTCAACAGACCTCAAAATATTTAATGGTTTGAATTTTTTCTAATGGTTGTGCTTCCCTTGTTGTGACTTGTCATGGGAAGCATGAGGTAGACAACTCTTATGCCAAAATAACAGTGATAATTTTCATTTCTGCTAAAAGTACTGTGCTTTAGAGAACTGCTAGTACAAACTAGTAGCTGGTGAGTTACTTTATCCTCTTAACACAAATAGGAAGAAATCTATTAGACAAAGTGATCCACATCTCTCCTTCCTGAAGGGTACTGCAGCTTGGGTAGGAGGGTGGTGAGGCACTGGAAGAAATTGCCCAGAGAAGTTGTGGAGGTCCCATCCCTGGAAGTGTTCAAGGACAGGTTGGATGGGGCTTTGAGCAACCTGGTCTAGTGGAAGATGTCCCTGCCGATCGCAGAGGGGTTGGAATTAGATGATCTTTAAGGTCCCTTCCAACCTAAAGCATTCTGTGATTCTGTGATTCTAGGTAAAGAGAAAAATCAAATCCAGATTAGATTTCAGATCTTGAATTTCAAATTCAACCATTTCAAACATTAAATATGAACAGTGGCTGTCCTGTTCAGCAGTCCTTTTTGACTGTCAGCCACCCCGTGCATCGAAAGAAGAAGAAAAGAAAATTTCTTAGCAAGCTGTGTGACCTAATCGTAGAATCTTAGAATGGTTACAGAATCTACCAAGGAAGGTTATCATCAATTTCCCATCTCATACTGACATGTCTGAAACTCTGAAAAGAGATTTTTAGAGATAAGTTAAGATAGTCTTATCTTAACATTAATCCTTATGCTATTTAAAAAGTGATTAGGTTGTCCACAAGTAGATATCCATTTGAGATGCTCCAGGCCATCTGAGACATCTGCATAGGTTTCATTATGCCTATGGAAGATCCAGGCCTTTATGGAGCAGCAGCTGGAAACCACACAGGATAATGAAGGCTGTCTTAAATCATATCAGATGTTGAATCAAGCCCTGTTTGCTCATTTAGAACACCATTGAACATACTACATTCTTGACTTGGGTTATATTAAATGGAAATTTATAACTTGTTATTTATTTTGAATAAAAAGATATTTATTACCTTCCAAAGGGAAGGACAATGCTGCTGTTCTTCTAGCATTTTTAGTGGAAAAAAACAAATATTCATGGGGTAATTTCTCTAGGTCTTTCTCTCCTGTTATCTGTGGACTAGCATATGTATTTTACATAGCTGTTAACTGAGATATGAAAATGTGAGATGTGGAAAAAAGTTGTGGGTTTTTTGATATTTTTTGTTGTTTGGTTGGTTTTGTTTTTTTTTAAGAAGCCCAAATTCATTAACTTTCAAAAAGATCCTATATTTTTTATGAAATGTCTCAGATAGCAGCCCTTCGTCCATGTAGAGAGCTGACCTGGATGTGCCAGCTCAGAACTTTGTTAATGTGCCTTAGAATATTCTAGCACTTTCTCTGTTCTTTGAAACATCTTTGCATTCTATCTCTACATTCAATATTAAAATCTCAAACCAGGACACATAGCTGCTTCCTTTTTTTGGTTAAAAAAACCAAACACCTCAATTTCACCATGAAGCTTGCAAAAGTAATCATATGAAGAAATAGCTAAAGAAGTAAAGTTGGTCGTTAGCAGATATTCAACAGAATTCATTTATTAAGAGTGTATAATTCTTTTCAATTTCTAGTGTAAATATGTATTTCGAAACAGAAAACAAAATCAGGCATCATGCTGAAGGAAAGCATGTTTGTGCATAATAGTTCTGAGAAACTGTTAAAGAACAGATTATTCATGAGAAAACACTAGTTTTGTAAATCTACCAAAATTAGCTAGTCCAAAAATAGTGTCTTAAATTGCTGTTATTTACTTTCAGATGATACTTCATCTATTATGATGTTTCTGCATGTATGTAAGTTTTAGTAAACAGATATTTATTTATTTATTTATTTATTTATTTATTTAACTAATTCCAGTTTGTAGCTTTGTGGTCTGTCTCAGATAAATTGTTTTGGGCTATGTCAGAGTAACTGGAAAGCTCGTAGAAATGTTATCATTGTAATATCTGAACAACTTCACAATCTTTAATGGATTTCATCTTTGCATCAGAAAATACTCCTGTGATGCAGAACAAAGTAATTCTCTTTATATCATAGAGGGGCTAAGGAGCTTGATCATGGATAACTCAGAAATCTGTAGTAGATCAGGGACTGAACTTAAAACTTGCAAGAGCTAAAGTTTTCATTCTGCTCTACATGTTTTTGCCCTCCCTTTTATATGTTCCTTTATGGTCTCTCATTATATAGACACATGCGCAACAAGATGAAATTTCCCCACTCAAATATTGGTAGTACGATTTATGTGCCAAAACTTCATGCTAAGAGAATACATGTAACACATCATCTGTGCTTGCTCTGCTCTTGCTCAGATTGATGGCTAACCTCTGTGAATATCAGGGTAATGACAAAGTGCACCTGGTGTAAGTCTTTCCAAGTCTTTTCTTTGTGTGACACAGCTTTGAAAATACAACATACATTGCCTGGCATTATTTGATTATTACTTGATTTGATATGATTACCCCTCACATATGAAGTTGACTCTATGTGTTCAGCTTTTGTAAAAAAGACCTGACATAAACTCTAGATTCTGTTAAGCTTAAAATACCTTGCATAATAACATCTAAAAGGTTTGAAGCTAATGTAATGAGGAATGGATTATTTAACTTTTGTAGGTTCTGCCAGCTTCCTAACCCCAAAGCTCCATTGAATTTCTTTCTTCAGCTTCCTGGTATACAGACGGGCTCAATATCTGTTATACTTTTCTACTCATGGAAGTGAGAATCAGCTTTCTGTACTTCAGGAGCTGAAGACTAAGCATGCATGCATTACTACATTCTTTCCTTTAGATGTTTTGGTCAAAAACACAAAGAAGATGTAATGTTTAATTAAATGTGAGTCATCAAATGCAAATCTGTCCCGAAGTATGCTATGGCAACAGATAGAAGCAAAGGAATTTCCAGTCATTTATGTGGAAGAGTATTCAATGTATTTTTTCTATGAGGTAAACCCATCTTACACCAGGAATGGTGCAATAGTATTCATTCAGTCTTTTGCTATGATGATCTCTACCTGTAACCCCAACCATATTTTTAAAATTACTGTCCCCATTCATGACCAAGGTAAACAAAAATTAGTAAAGGAATATAGCTAAATAATATAATTTCCCTTAAAGCTATACACAAATATTTTTTGGGATGAGATGGTGACTTTGAGATGTTAGTGACTGTGCTGGTATATGACTTGTTTGATTTATGTGGGAAGTTATATGTGGTCATGAACCCATATTCCTGATTGCATTCCTGATTTAGGTACCATTCCTGATCTCAGGTCTTGCTGTCAGGCTCACTTACAAATCTGGATTTCAAGCCTCAAGGATCATAGTTTTGAGAACATTACACAAGGGTCTTCTTAACTGTGGAGAACAATAGGGAAAAGAACTATGAGGGTGCGTATTTGGAAGCATCACTCCAATTTGAAGCATTTTGATAAGGAGTGACGCACAAGGTGAAGGGTAAGGCAAAACCTTTCAAGTACAGTGTTTCCAGTAAACAGGGAAGAGCCAGTGAAGGAATTAAAAAGGAGTGACAATTCAAAGAAGCAGACTAGGAAAATATTTTTTGCCATGTGAATTTGTTTATACAACTCAGACAGAAGTAAGCTTTAGTGAGTAAGATAGGAGGAAAATTAGCATGTGAATTTACAGCTGGAGAGAGGGATAGGAAGATGAGGGGCAGAGACTTTATGAAAAGAAATTTAGTCACTATGTCGTAATGAAAAGTCAGAAGTAACAAACAAACAGGATACCTTAATTTTGGACTTCACTGACAGACAAGATGAAAAGAGTGTTTCATAGTGACTTAAAGCAGTAGCAATGGGGAAGAGGAGGAGGAATCTGAAGGGTTGAACAATTAACAGCTCTGTTTTCCCAACCTGAGATTGTCACAGCAGCTGAACATTCAGACAGAAAATCAGAAAAGCAGGCTGAGGTTTTAGTTTGGACAAAAGGAAATAGACCTGGAGTACAAAGGGCTATGTCAATTGCCAACATGGATGTGGCAGCTGAATTTCTGGTTTTGGATTAGACTACTCGGATATGAAGCACAGAGAGGGAGACAATGAGAGGAAGATCGCAGCCCTGCGATACTAAAACAGAAAGTTGAGGGAGAAGCCAAAAAGATTAAACTGAGAAAGAAATTATCTGTGTGGACGGAGAATACGAAGATCCTAACAAAGGGAGAACAGTATTTGAATACCAAAAACCTTTTATCAAAGGCTAGTCTAGAAAAGTCTAGAAGGTAGGATATGGGGTGCTAGTTCTAAGATTTGGCTAGAAGGAAATCATTAAGGACAGCCACAATTAATAAAAATTTGCAAAAAAAGCAACAGAATTGGTGGTCAAGGAAGAAGGTACTTCCTGATATTTTGCAAGTATTTTGGTCATTTAACGATGTGTTTAACTGATACATCCTAACTAAAGTAGGAACATGGAAGTGTTATATGCATGTTGTTGAAGAATAAATGGCTGTGCAAAGAATAGGAGAGTTTCATGGGTTTTAACTTGAAGTTCTTCATTACGTTTTCTTTTATCCACAATTTCCCTGAAGACAGGATTCTGTTTATACAGAATTATTATAATGTGAGTTCTAGAAATTTTCTTGGATATTTTTGCTAAACCTCTTTGGTAATTGCACTTGAGAATTTTCTTAATGGCAGTAATCATCTATCAAAAACCATCAAGCTAGGCACGGCCACATTTTCTCTCCCCTTGTTGTATTTAAAGAGAAAATCTCAATTTCTGTCAGGTGCTGTACCTTTGCCACCTAAGTGAAAGAAGAAATAAATTAAATCAAATCATTGCACTTTATTATCTGATTCCAGATAGAACATATGTACACAGTAAAACTTTCAAAGGGAGGCGCCTTTAGTCAGAAGTTAGTAACCAGCTGGAAGGCATGTCACCTACAGGGAGAAAAGAAGAGTTTAATATTTTGAGGGGGCCACATAATGTTACATTACCTTAAATTCTACAACAAGCTAAGAAATGTAGAGTGTAAGTGAGCAAATGTTCTTAACAGCCTATTTTTTGAAGAGTACCTGCTAGTGATTTTCATTACTTGTAGAAAACCTGGTTTGTACTGGTTATAAGTGTTACGAATGAGAGCAACTGAAAATCTGCCTCTATATACTTTGTCAAATGTGTGCATGTGTATTCACATTATGGTAAAAGAAAACTTCTGTTATGTTATCAGATTTGGAGAGGCTCTCATAAACTCTTTTGATAGAGCAATCTTTTGCTATAGGAGCTTAAACTACAGTATAAACATAGACTTTGTGTATTGCATATCATAAAATATGATTTAAATGAACAATATTGAAATCAAAGTTTCAATTTAGGAACTTGAGTGTATTGTTGTAAAAAGCCTAGTCAGTTATATTTATAGCTTCATATTTTCACAGGAAGAAAACTGTCTAGAAACCGAGGGATCCCTCACGCTTTATGGAAGTGCAGTAGGTTTTAGATAACAGGATCAGGTCCACAATTTGCTTTTCTTAAATCCTACAATAAAAAATAAAAATAAATGCCAGCACCATACAAACTACAAAGGTGAAAAAATGCTGTATCTTGCATTTTTCTACCTCCTGTGGCTAGGGACAGAATGCAGACATGCCACAATAATGTTTTTTATTTCTACTGTTCAAACCATATTAATGAGAACATCATTTTGGAGAACTAATTATTTCTATTTGTCTTGTGTCACACTTTCTAATTCCCCTATATTAGCACAGCCAAAGCAAATTAATTGCTTTTCCAGCAGTTGAACCTTGTCCAAGAATGAGCTCACATTCCCTTCCAGTTTTGCAGTTTCTAGGAGTGCATTGTGTCAAAAATTTCTCTTGATACTAAACATAGCCCAGAGAATATCTTTACAGATTTCTGTTGCTGCTCACTTGATGAAATTTATAAGTTTAAGTGACCCACTAGGAAAGATAAAGTTCTTAGCTGCAAGATTATACATCAAAACAGTTAAAGTGAAATTAAAATTAAATGAATGAATCTCACTGAAGCAAAAAAAGCAGTAATTAATGGTTCCCTTAATTGTCTTCATAAAATATTTGCATGGGTCTAATTTGCATAATTTGCATGTATTAATTAATCTTTCAAAGGAATTTTGTGCTGAGAGAAGCCAAAAAATCTCTTTGTTTTATTTAACATCTAATGAAATATTTATCTTCGTTAATGAACTTCTCATCTTCATTAAAATAAAAATTGCACAAGTTTGTATGTTTTAAATGTTTTTATAATTGAAGTATACAAAAAAATCTCTTCAGACCTACAGTATCTGAAAAACAAACACATTATTGAACGGTCTGTGTCATTTTGACTACAGCAACATTTAAATTTGAGAAACCCTCTACCAAAAGTTTTCAAGGGGTTTTAAATGACTTCAAATTCATGTTAATTGATGATTTTTTTTTTTCAATTTTGCAAGTAGGGATGACAAGGTAAACATTTTCATATTTTCTATTATTGTCAACCTGTGATACATAACAGCTTTTCTAGAACAGATATTAGGTGTAGAGAAAGAACCTAACATCACAGGTTAAAATTTAAAATACTGCAGGAGTTTGTACGTGATGTGGCCTTAGTTTATACTCTACTTGACTAACAGTTGAGGAAAAAGTTTGTGAGTTACTGCCTGACATTTAATGATTGAACCTGGAGTAAGACTGATGACAGTAACAGTTATAAAGGACGGCAGTGGCAGAGGACCTAGTTAAATGACAGGTTGCGGTGATCAGCAACTTTGAGACAGTATCCAAAATAGCTAGACATACAGAATGAGAATATGCAGTGCCAAAAAAAAAAAAATCAATATTAAAGTTTGGTGCAAAATTTGAATATGGAAGTGTGAGGAGATGAAAAGAAATGAAGTACTTTGCAGAAAGCGATTTCTGTAAAAAGAATAGGTGTAAGAGGATGATGATTAGTTTTTCGGGTACAAAGGTGAAGGCTATTACTTAAAAAGGGGACCACCTAGAATCCCAAGGTAATGTATCAGCTACTTAATATTGTTGGAAATAGTATCTGTGGAGAAAGAATAGAAAAGTGTGGTTAAAATAAAATAGCTTTTATACAGAATGTTAACACTGTGCATAGTAAGATTTGTGAAATGGATTTTCATTTTTTTCAAGGATAAGAACGATATTATTGGAATAATAAAAGTATACTTGAAATAGGGAAATGATTGGGGATTTAGAATACAAAGAAACTATATTTGCACAATGAAACAGCACGATGGGATTTGTACTCATTTTCAATATGCTTGCATGTGCTTAAATCCTTGCACAAGGAGTTTATAAACACAATAATGTGTTTGAATTCATTTTAGACATTTAATACCTTAGAAAGCCAGCCCTGCAGAGACAGAAAAGTAGGAGCTGTTTAAGAGTGCTTTAAGATACAGCACTCAATGTATAAAAGAAACAGGAGGTTTAAGTTATCAAGATCGTATACAGTCATATATTCTTTACTGCATTATCCTATAATTTTTTCAACTGATAAGATATAGTGGAACTTTGCTGATACCATAATGGCACTGTAGATATTGCTATGTATTATGAGGGTGTGGAACATGTGGAATAGCTGCTGAGGCAATGTAATTATCCATGAAATACCCAAACAATATCAATGGGAGGGATATGTTTCACTTCACACATTTGTGGGGTAGATGTCTTTATCTGAGCTATTTGGCTGGACTCCTATTAAAGTCAATAAAGAGTAATAGACACATCTCTGCCTTTGAAGAAAATGAATAATACCTCCCAAGTTTCTTCACTGATTATAAAGGGAGTCTACAAAACTGGCTCAGATGCAGCTATCTACAGTGCAGGTGCCTGAAGTTACTGCGATGAATCTCATCTGTTGTGTATTTTCCTTTTTGCTTGCCTCAGAATTCCAACATCACTTGTGACAGTAAACACACTACGAGCGGCTGCATTTCAGTCACTTCTCGTAACTACTGATGTTGGCAATGAGTAATTGTGCATCACTTCTGGAAAAATATCCATGCCTGACAATTCCTTTTGTGCTTGGTGTAATTCTGTAATGTTTCCATACTGTACAGTTCTGAAAGTTGCATAAAGCATGACCCTCAAATGTAGAAAGGATAACTTGAATTCTGCATTAATCCTGGAGCTTTGCAGCGTTTATTTCTATTGTATGCTACTGTGTGAGGCATAACGCATGAAACAAGTTGAAAGAAGCATTCCAAAAACTCTGAAATAAGTACAAAAGTGGACATAAATTGAGAGATAGAAAAAGGGGTAGATGAAGTATCACAGAACTCTAGAAAGGAAAATGGTATCGTATGACTAATATTATTACCCTATATTACTGTAACTGTATTACTATATCATTACTAATTTGTAATGGACAGCTAGTAAATGTTTCTCCATTTAAATGTAGTTTTGCTTGCAAACAAGATATGGGCTGGCATTAACCTGGCAAAGTGTAGAAGTCTACAATGTAGATGTCTACACCTGTGCTTGTCACCCTCAACCCTCTCTGGAGGGAGTGGAGAAAAATGTCTACAATACAGTTTGTGACTTCATAAAGTAGGTATCTATATTCCTCCTTTGTCTATGGAAGGAGCATAACTAGACTACCCTGCTGTAGACCTCTGCAAACAAATTTAGTAATCTCAGTCACATTCCAGAAATGCTAAATTCAGTTTCTGGAGGTGAGAAAGCAATATATTTCATTGTTGGGTTTTTTTGTTCTTGTTTATGGATATTATTTTTTTCCATACCATAAATCAGTTTTATAGCTGGGGTTGTAATTTTACTCCAAGATAGTCTAATTGCTAAGGATAAATGTAGCACGTGGCACAGTCACAAGAAGTATACACTAAGGGGTCACTGTCTTTGCTCATTTCACATTTTGCAGCAAACAAAGAATCAAGTGGATAATATCAATTTCACGATTAAACTGGTAGCATTGGTTTGGGTTGCTTATATGCTTTAGGTCTGATGTTTTGCTGTTGAGTGATATGGTAAAGGAATAGCTCATTTTGCATGCTTCAGTGCATTTTCAACCAATGCCTTAAGCCAGAACCAAATCTTTATGCAGTCTTTATCTACTGATTTCTTGATGGCAGCACCGATGCTTTGGTATCTCTCTCACAAGGGCGTTGTGAAACTTAATTAATGTTTGTAAAGTGTTCTGGATCCTGGATGAAAAGCACAATAGAAGTTCAGTTATGCTATTAACTTCTGCTTTTATATTGTCTTTGGTGACTGATCAGAATCCCAGGCATTAAAAAGTGGCAAAGAGAGGCGATGCAAGATACAGCAATTTGCAACTATTATCAACTAATTACAGTTAGTTTCAAATCTAGAACAGGGAAATAGGTGGAAGATTATTTCATGGGATTTAGCAAGGAAATACTTGATAGCCATAATTTTGTGTAAAGGCAGCCTGCCTGGATTTTCGTATAAGAAAAAATTAATAGAATGACTTACCTCAATTATTCTGTGTTAGATCAAAAGTGGTATATTACTTAGTGGCAACATTTTTGGTGTAATAGGTGACAGTCTGTCTTTTGTAATCCTAAACTAACCATGGAGTCAGAAGTCCTGGTAAAAAGAATGAGAGTTCAACATTCATTTAATATATTCAAGAGGTAAACAAGCAGTTAAACTTAAAATGTAAATAAAACTGTATGGTGAGATTGTATCAGGCAAGCAGTGCTTTGAACAGTGTTAAGAGTTAAGAAAGCAACCTTGTTCCTAAAGTATCGCTCCAACTCAATTGCTCTATTATTCTTATATCAGTTAAAAAAAAAAAAAAAGAAGAAAAAAAAAGATACCCTGGCTGTTAATAAAGCTATATTAATTTAAACTAGCTGAGGGTCTGATGGTTTAATTTTAAAGTGGCCAAAGATTTTAGGTTTCGTCCTTTCTCTCTTTGCCAGTATGATGAAAAAAAAGACAAAACATTTTTATGTCCTTCAGAAATATGAATTATTTATAGTATTTTATTTTAAGATAAACAAATTCTTAATATGTCTGTAATATTCATATAAATGCTTCATTGTAAACCAGCAAAGCAACCAATTACTGTGCCAAATCTATTTTAATTCTAAAAATAACTTTTGCTAGCAGTGGTTATTTTTATATTGATATAATTAAGAATGATAACATAAAACAATTTAGGCTTTGTATAATTCAAGCATTCAGCTTTCCCATGGATTTGATTTGGAACTTGACCCATCTCTATTAGTATCTCAAGTTCCTATGAAAGAAAAAAAAGAAAAGGAATAAATCAACTAAGAACAGTAAGTATAAAGGAAGTGGAACTAAAATTAACACTTTTGGAAGGAATACTTAGCCAGCATCACGTTCCATCTATAGCTAAAATTTGCTGTCAGCATATATCTATAATAAGTATTCTTCCAGTGAACTGCCAGCTGGCTTGTAAAGAGGAAAATCTATTCTATAGAATAGACTGCTAGCTTTAAAAAGAAATCTTTAGCTTTTCAACCCTTCACAGGAAGTATTTTGGTCATTGTAAGGTTCCATAACACCTGAAGGACATCCTGGGAGACAGCAGCATATATAATGATAATGTGATGTCATTTTGTTTATCCTAGTTGAGAAACACAAAGTGTGTATCAGTAATGGTAAAAGGAACATTTTTTCTATTATATTCTTGTCAGCCTTATTTTTTAAAAGTGATGCAGCCTCTAATAGCTTAGGAAAAGCAGCAATAGCATAATAGTGTGTTTTGTCATGGACGTTAGAAAGGATGGATCACAAAGTGCTACAGCTGGCCTTGGAAACAAAGTGTTATGAAGTCAGGACCAAAATATTCACTGTGCTGGTTTATGTGCATGAAATTAGAATAGAGATTGTTAAAAATGTACAATGCTATGTTAGATAATTCAAGTTTTGACTTGTTTATTTAGTCTCTTAGTTGATTCTGCAGATTTTGCCTGTGACAAACTGTCGGTGCAACCCTTGCATTAAAAGACATGTATTTTTCATGATATTGTTTCATACTGCAATATGCTGGCTACAAGTCCTTTCAAGTAATCAAGCTATATTGAATAAAAACATAAAATAAAAAGCGGCTATAATTTGCTCTCATTTTTAGCTTTACACTCTGACTCAAAGATATACACTCGTAGCCATTGAAGAGAGCACAGTATGTTTGCGCATTGATGAATTGAACATTAAAATATTGCGGTTGGATCAGACTCCTTTGGCTTCACTGGAAATACTGGAAGCATCATAAAAGTGGTATAACTGACTGGAGGATCAGTTCCATTTTCAACCTTATCATCAAATTTGTTATGACAATCACAGCAGTAACTATGCCATCCTAAGCAATCTGGTTCCCAATGCTAAAATATTGAAATGCTAAAACACTATCAAAACTTGCAGAAAACAGTTCTATTCCAGTTCCAAATGGGCAATAGTTCCAGAGCTTGATCTTAAGCATTCAGTCCACAAAAAAAGTCCTAATTTTAGGAATTAACAACTAAGGTTTCCCTGTAGGTTTTTGGTATGCTTGCAAAACCTATAAGTCTCTTAGGTCTTCCAGCTAAAATTAACTTTATAGTCAAGTCTATTTTGCTAGACTAAATATTCAGTAAATATATTCAGCATATACTCAGTTCTTACCTCTCTTCCTACTAAAATGTTGCATCATTAGGGATAGGACTAGGTGGGCTTTAAAATATGCATTTGCAAGCTATTGTATCACAAATACCATCTTAAAGACCATTTTAATACATCTCATCTTGGAAGGCTACACCAGAACTGAGTTCCTTGCAATAGAAAACAGAGCTGGTTTGTATCTCTTTTTACTATTTACTGCGTATACAAGTTGCTTTTCTATGATAAGCATATCAATTAATTTTATTTTCATATTGTGGACTCTATTTCTTGCATTATACTAGTAGCCTGTTCTGAAATTATTCCAGTTTAAATTCACCTTGAGCATGGGTAACCAACATCCTGAATACTGTTCCAGGAGAGGTCCTGCAAGTGACTTGTACAATGCCATTAATATGTTGCTACTGAGAATAAACAGTGTAAGTGGAAAGCTAGGGAGAAAAAAAAAAAAAAGAGAGAAAAAGCAGCAATGAATTAACATTTTTCATTTCCTCTGCCTTGACATAATCACACTTCCAAGCAAGAAAATTTTACACTTCAGATATTTTGCACAGTTCATTTCTTCTGACTCCAAGGTAGTCACTGGATCCCAGAGTCACTGGTTAAGACCACTCTGTGGTTTAATTTAGCCATTCTCTTTTCTCTTGCTTACTTTTTGATGATGGACCATGGTGCTAAGTTCTCTCTGGGAAAGCATGCTGCTTCCATATGGTCTGGGATTTCTGTAGTGGGGTGCATCCAGGACACAGTCTGTCATGACATGCTGTTTTTTCTGAGGAATCTCTACTGGCAAAGACACAGAGTGGTGCCAGATTCAAACCACCTGGCCCTAAGGCTAATTGAGTTTT
The DNA here is from genome assembly GCF_000708025.1 of Charadrius vociferus. Taxonomy (NCBI): domain Eukaryota; kingdom Metazoa; phylum Chordata; class Aves; order Charadriiformes; family Charadriidae; genus Charadrius; species Charadrius vociferus. Next base: position 787,697 of record NW_009648555.1, on the reverse strand, counting down.
TCCTGGGAGGGTAGAATAATAATTTTGAAGTACCTATCTGAAATTATGTTACCACTGAGAGGGAATGGGAAAGGTTGGCTTGTCACCACAATACTTAAATACATCGATGAAGATATGCCCAAGATAGAAGTTTACAGTCAGTTAGGGAAACTGGCTTGAATTATGAATTGAAAAACAATCTGCCTGGGTCAGTATTAGCACTTGTCACAGAAACAAAGTTCCCTTGTAATTTAAAATGCTAGTATTTTTCATTCCTTATAGGAACAAAAGCATTTTGCTTAAGTACTGCTTAATAGCTAACTACTGGGTTGAACCCCATATACATCATTCAGTTTGAAGTCTTCCTCAGATTTAACACGAACTGGTTTTTTTTTTTTTTTTCAGTTTTGTAGTTGCGTCGCTCATACTAAGCCCCAGGAACTTCATTAAGGTCTATTCGTATTTCTGTGTGGTAGTAAGGATTATGCATGACTTCTGTTCATTGCTCGTTTCTTAGGGCATGACTTCTGGTGTGGTTTCTGTCACCTTGACTCTTATTCTGGAGCTGACTGCTTGGTGCCATTGTCTTCCATAAGCTTGCCTTCATACAAAATACCTAAAAGCAGCAAGCTTATATTGCATATGTTTTGACATCCCATGCATCCTTAATAGATTTTCCATAAGCTTGCTGCTGTGCAATCTATCTATTTTACAGCCTCATTCCTTTCAGTTCTGCATGTGACTATTTCTTCATGTTTTGCATTGGGCTGTTACTGTGTTTTAGCACACAGTTGAGAACAAAGGTGGTTGAGTATTAAAGAAAAATGTGATATTGATATTAGAATAGGATTCCACACAACCCAGAATTGATATATGCGGGCTAATGTAAGTATTAAAGCTAAATGCTTTCTTTAAATGGCCTCTATTTTCCAGTAACCTTTGCAGCATTTGAAATGACATCTCAGTAACTGAGATTATGGAAAAGCCAGATCATATTCTTGTATTAATTGTGGTGTTTAAGTCTAATCTCGAAACAACAAAACACGAGGCTGCCTTTTAGTTACTGGGGTATTACATCAAATGAAAGTTATTTGTTTAGAAAAGAAGTAGCTTGTAGAGGAGAGTGAGGTAGGTTAGGGATTCTGTGAATTAGAAGAGATGCTCTGCATAGGAGTAGGTATTAGGTAAGTCTTTTCTTGTGTTTTAAAAAGTAGTCTGGGCTAAAGCTCTTGAAAATACTTTAGAAGAGCTCATCTTCATAAATGGTTTGTACATGGTGAAGGAAAAATGCATCACGCTGTCTGGTGACTGAAACAATAGTTTGCTAGTGCTAACCATGGCCACAGCTATTCCCAGTAGAAAAATCATGTCCCATGTTACCTTTTCCAGACTTTCATGAAAGATCTTTACCAATCCACACTTTATTATGTCATCTGCAATTGTAAACACATGTATCACGCTAATACTATCGGCTTCTAGTTCAGTGATGGAAAGGATCTGTGTGTGTGTTTCTGTATGTGTGTGTATGGAGGGTAGTTTTGAGAACTACTAATGTGTATATGATTTTGCGTAGATATTTTCTGTAATTTGATCTCAACTGAGAGGCAGAAACTGCTGAAAGCTCCAACAAACCCTGTTCTATTGTATTTTATTCAGATTTCATTTTATGATCATTTTTTCCTCTTCAGAGAGAAAAATAATTGTTTTTTTAAGCCTGTCTGAAGATTACATTTATGATTGAAATTTGTATTTAAGATTACTTTGGTGATGATGTTTAGAGTAAAAAGTGATCATTTGAGCAAAGCACTAAAAAAGGAGGCAAAATTGAGAAGTGGAAAGAAGAGCAATCAGACTAAAAAGATGAATAGTAATTTCTGTTTTCATCAAGACTTTGCAAGAAAAAGCGTTAGGCAGAAACCACATTCCAATACTTAAATCTCAACTTTTTCGCAATACTATCAGATCCAAGGTTGCTTGTTGATTGGCTTGCTAAAAAGATAGTTAAAAAAAGGTTCTTTATGTTTTTGAAAATACGATAGCAAATAAAGCTCACCTTTTTGAGAATTTAAAACTGTTTAATGCAGGACAGATTGTTCAGCACAAGAATTATCCACACTGTGTTACAAACAGCACTGAACACAATGAGCTGTGGAAGCTCACAAGCTGATTGTATTTAGCTGTGACTTCATCCTTTAATAACTTTTCCACATGATTCTTCAGTTGAAGGTGTTTTGTTTTCTCTCTGTTGTTTTTTTTTATTTTTTTTTATTTTTTTTACCAACAGAAGTGACACAATACAATGCGTTAGTGACTCAGGTTCAGTGCTTTTAAGTAATCAGTTCGGTTGTCTGATTTTGGATATGCTTTTGTTTAGTTTATACAAATAGAAAAAGGGTTGCTAAGTTTATAAGGTAACAATAAAAGACAGTGTGCTTTTTTAACCCTATTTCTTTCAAAGAATTTCTCACCTTGCCAGTTCAATCTCTTCATTGCTCAAAATGGCAAACTCTGTGTGTTCTATATGATCTTTAAATAATAGAAGGTGACATATTCAGGTAGTCCATCTCTTTGTTGGTTTACTAAAGACCAGATTGCTGACCTTTAGCTTGCTCCCACGGTATTCAGTGATATAATGAAAACATATATTCATGTTTAAAACACATGATAAAATTACTGAAAGAAGATCCTGACAGTTCAATAGTTAAAATAACTGGAAAAAAAGGTATTTGGGCACTCTTTTTAATATATCCATGTTTTAGTTTTACGCCTGGAAACTCAGACATAGAATTAAAATCTCCCAAGTATATTTTAAAAAGAAAGACATGAACATGTCAGTCTCCTGAATATTTGCAGTGAGTATTAACACAAATATATTTGTACATGAATGTTAAGTAGAGAAATGAAAGGTGTATGATTAATAACAATATGCAAATTTGAAACTAATTTATTGGTGTTATACAAAGGGCAAACTAGGATAGTGTTTGGCCAAATATGTTTACATACTTCATATTTGCATGAGTTTATTGAACATGCAGTGTGAAATCACCCATCTTTGCATAAAAACTGGCTAAGCACTTTTTTAAAAGAACAAATTGCTCAAATTTCAAAGCCTCAATAGTTGAACCTGCTTTCCTACATCTCCTGTACTCCACTCTAATTCTACTTGGGAAGAGGGCGATGGATCCATCCATTTTCCCCTATACATGATCTACTTTTGCTATCAGTAACAATGTCAGGACAGCACAGATCCCTCTGTCTCTCCTTTTCAGAGACGAGCTGCAAAGCTTCAGCGTTCTGATTAATCTCGTACACCGGGAGGAGTCTTTTCTCCTCACAACACGTTGTTTTGCATTGTATAAGGAAAATTATGGAAAGTTATGTTCGGTTGATTTCATGACTGCATTTACAAAATGTTCTCAGTCGCAAACTCTGAAAAGGAATCAGCCTCATGAGTTTCCCATGATTAAAAAGTTAGACTCCCATTTTTATCTTTTGGCTTTGCTGGAAAATAAATGCTCTTTTGTCTCAATCTTTAACAAAATATATGAAGAGTATACAAAAATAGATTTCATCCTTAATTAGTTGCTTCCTTTAAGTTTTTCGAAGAAGGGTTGCAATTTGACTAAGATCCCTTCCATCTGTCACAATATGCTTGCTTTTATTTTGACTTCCCGTTGCTGTCTTATCAAATATCACATGAATCATTACCATTTGTTTGCCATCCCTTTCTTTTGTTTTGTTTCTCTTCCTCCAAATGATTAAAACATCAGGTTGAATGAAAGGTTAGAAGTACACTGTGATTCACATTTGCCCCATCTTATTAAAACAAATAAACCAACCAGTTATATAATTTAAATGTGCTTGAGCTATGGCTTGCAGATGCTTTTATCAGCTCTGGGCTGAAGAGGTTGTGTGCATTCGGGCATGCACGTACAACTGTTCTTTGAAAGGGACAAACCTCATTAGATTACAGGTGCCTGGAAATAACTTCTGAGAAAATAGCTGCCATTTTCAATAAAGCTACTTCCTAACAGGAAACACAATTTATTATGTTCTTTAGCACAAATGAGCAGCTTTTCTTTTATTTAGATAAAAGTAGCCCCATTTAATGTCAGAAATATTTTATTTCTTTTAACCTGTTGGACTGAGGGTGGATCGTAATATTTTTCACTCTAATACTCTAACCTATAAAATGTTGAGGAAAAGAGCTGTAATGATTCTTAAGTTACAAAATATGTATTACACTAACTCACAATTTATTTCATTTACTTGCCACGCCATCTTTTCATAGAATCATAGAATAGTTTGGGTTAGAAGGGACCTTTAAAGGTCATCTAGTCTAAATCTACCCTCTTTTGTTTTAAAACTATTGCCCCTTGCCTACATCTCCTGTACTCCACTCTAATTCTACTTGGGAAGAGGGCGATGGATCCATCCATTTTCCCCTATACATGATCTACTTTTGCTATCAGTAACAATGTCAGGACAGCACAGATCCCTCTGTCTCTCCTTTTCAGAGACGAGCTGCAAAGCTTCAGCGTTCTGATTAATCTCGTACACCGGGAGGAGTCTTTTCTCCTCACAACACGTTGTTTTGCATTGTATAAGGAAAATTATGGAAAGTTATGTTCGGTTGATTTCATGACTGCATTTACAAAATGTTCTCAGTCGCAAACTCTGAAAAGGAATCAGCCTCATGAGTTTCCCATGATTAAAAAGTTAGACTCCCATTTTTATCTTTTGGCTTTGCTGGAAAATAAATCCTCTTTTGTCTCAATCTTTAACAAAATATATGAAGAGTATACAAAAATAGATTTCATCCTTAATTAGTTGCTTCCTTTAAGTTTTTCGAAGAAGGGTTGCAATTTGACTAAGATCCCTTCCATCTGTCACAATATGCTTGCTTTTATTTTGACTTCCCGTTGCTGTCTTATCAAATATCACATGAATCATTACCATTTGTTTGCCATCCCTTTCTTTTGTTTTGTTTCTCTTCCTCCAAATGATTAAAACATCAGGTTGAATGAAAGGTTAGAAGTACACTGTGATTCACATTTGCCCCATCTTATTAAAACAAATAAACCAACCAGTTATATAATTTAAATGTGCTTGAGCTATGGCTTGCAGATGCTTTTATCAGCTCTGGGCTGAAGAGGTTGTGTGCATTCGGGCATGCACGTACAACTGTTCTTTGAAAGGGACAAACCTCATTAGATTACAGGTGCCTGGAAATAACTTCTGAGAAAATAGCTGCCATTTTCAATAAAGCTACTTCCTAACAGGAAACACAATTTATTATGTTCTTTAGCACAAATGAGCAGCTTTTCTTTTATTTAGATAAAAGTAGCCCCATTTAATGTCAGAAATATTTTATTTCTTTTAACCTGTTGGACTGAGGGTGGATCGTAATATTTTTCACTCTAATACTCTAACCTATAAAATGTTGAGGAAAAGAGCTGTAATGATTCTTAAGTTACAAAATATGTGTTACACTAACTCACAATTTATTTCATTTACTTGCCACGCCATCTTTTCATAGAATCATAGAATAGTTTGGGTTAGAAGGGACCTTTACAGGTCATCTAGTCTAAATCTACCCTCTTTTGTTTTAAAACTATTGCCCCTTGTCCTGTTGCAGCAGGCCCTGCTAAATGTTTGTCCCTATCTTTCCTGTAGGCCCCCTTTAAGTACAGAAAGGCCACAATAAGCTCTCTGTGGAGCCTTCTCTTCTCCAGGCTCAACAACCCAAACTCTCTCAGCCTGTCCTCATAGCAGAGGTGTTCCAGCCCTCTGATCGTTTTTGTGGCCCTCCTCTGGACACGCTCCAGCAGGTCTGTGTCTTTGCTGTGCTGAGGGCTCCAGAGCTGGATGTAGTACTCCAGGTGAAGTCTCACCACAGCAGAGTAGAGGGGCAGAATCACCTCCCTCGACCTGCTGGCTATGCTTTTGATGCAGGCCAGGGTATGGTTGGCCTTCTGAGCTGCGATCACACATTGTCGTCTCGTGTCCAGCTTTTCAACCACCAGTACACCCAAGTCCTTCTCCTCAGGGCTGCTCTCAATCCCTTCATCCCTCAGCCTGTATGGTTACTGGGGATTTGCCCCAACCCAGGTGCAGAATCTTCCACTGGGCCTTGTTGAACCTCATGAGGTTCAAATGCACTCACTTCTCAAGCTTGTCCAGGTGCCTTGGATGGCTTCCCATCCCTGAAGCATGTCAACCACATGTCTCAGCTTGGTGTCCTCTGTAAACTTGCTGAGGGTGCACTTGATCTCACTGTCTGTGTCATTGATGAAGATATTACACAGTACTGGTCCAATATTTTTTTGTACAGAGAGTCAGAAATGCTTCATAATTGCCTCAGCTTGCTAGACCTGAAGTTAGCAGTTTTTAATGGCTGTAGGGTGTGACAACAGCTTGTATACACTGAATTTCAGTACCAAGTCTGCTGCCTTTAGTGAGCACATGGACTAGTCCTGGGGATTTTTTGTTGCAACATGTGATTTTTAAAAGAGGACTCTAAGCTCAGGTCAGCTTAGTCACCAGCTGTGGAGATGGACTTCAAATGGATCTTTATGAGCCAAGAACCTATACTTTCAATTAAATAAATATGCACACATGGGTTTTTTGGTGGTGGTGGTGGTATTTTTGTTATTTGTGCTAACATAGTCCTTGGAGATCTCAGCTGACACTGCTGTACCTTGCTAAGGCCAAGAAAACAGACTGAGAAACCATCAGTGCATGGAATCTCTGTTACCTAAAATAAAGAAGGGGAAGAAAGAGAGAAAGGTTAAAAAAGAAAACAGAAAAACAGAAAAGTGAAATCACAGATCATTTAAGAGTCAGAGTTGGGAATACAGTTCTTGTCCTTACTTGTTCAGTTGTGTTCTTCTTGTTAATGAGAGAGAAATCAACCTAAAGTAGGTGTTCTTTGCTTTGAAAGCACAGAGATGAATAGATCCACCATTCAAATATCCTAAGACACATTTTGAGTGAAGATCAGCTTATATCACTGGCCTGTGCATATCTGACAAAATTATATTAACTGTAGTTAGGAACTCTAGTGACTAAAATTGAGGCTACTTTGGTGTAAGGGTTCCTGGATTATGGGCTGGCATTTACTATTCTACAGCTCACAAATTACTATTGTAAAAAATAACAACTATTAATAAATTAAAAAGAAATTATCCAAACCCTGACATCCTAACTTTCCAAAGCTCCTACTGAGATTGCTGATCTTATAATTCACTTTCCTTCTCATACATTATTTTTTCCCTTTTTTTTCCTTTTTAACCTGGACTCTGTGGGTTTCTTTCTTACTAGCTCTCTGTGACATGCGACTGTATGTTTTTGTTTGTTTGGTTGGTCGGTTGGTTGTTTTCCTCCCCAGAGCTCCTAACTATAGGAAACACAGGAGAGGTTTCCTCAGTAGGCTTTTCTCTGATAGCAATCAGCTGAATTCAGGTGTGATATCACATCTCTGATGTTGATTTACAGATTTTCATAAACCAAAGACTGCAGTATGCTCTTATGATAGTCATGATGACCACTTTTGTTATGTTTATTTGTAAAGCAGTTGTCAGAATACAAACTAAATATGATAGGCTTCAATAGCAAACAACCCCAGTGTGACTTGCACTGACGGGCAGAAATACAACCATTATCATCTAATGGATGATTTATTTCCTGTGCAACCTAAGACCAATCTTAACATTTCATTGTCTTTTTTTATCACTTTGAGTGGGTTTACGTTTTTATCTCAGAAAATGTTGGGCCTATAGAGATACTTACTACAAGCTGCCCACAGAATGCTAGTGTGAATCATTCCCCAGCTTACATCTCTGTGGGAATGCATTTCAAGGCATATGATTTGTTTCAGCATTGCAAGCTTTTGTGTCAGTTCCATTTGTTTGTTTTTTATAACATTTATGACCTTTTAACTATTTGGGCATGTTCATTCAAAAACCTCAAGATGAGTCTTAATTAAAAAGGGTTGATCTAAAAAAAATACTCCCTCACTCTGGCTAGAATTTCTGTCATATCAGTCCACAGACAAAAACAAATGAGATTTAGGAGTAGTGGTGTTTTCAGTTTGAGTTACTAGCATGAGCTTGTGTGATCTTGCTGAACACTGCCATTTGCAAAAGAGCAATTAAAACAGATGACAATTTGCTAATCGCGCACAGTTCTATTCAGAAATTTAGCAGTATTTTCCCGGTTTGTGTTTTTGTGTGGCTTCCTAGGAGTGAAAGGAAGTTGTATGTATTTATGTTGTATATAACAGTATGTAAATTTGGGAAACTAACACAGATAAAGAATTTTCAGTAGGCTAAAAATATACTCCAACATTGTAAACACTTTTAGAGAACACTTTGTGTGTGTGTAGTGTATGTTTATGTGCATGTATCTATGTGTGAATAGTATATTCCATATTTGTTACGCAGATAGACAAATTCTGCATTTGTTAACAACAGAAAATAGCGCCACATGCATATATAACTTAAAAGCTGATCAGGAGGCGGGAAGTAAAGGCACGCTCATGAGTTGGGATTTAGGAGTAGTGGCATTTTCACATTGAGTTACAAAGGATGAGCTTGCTTGATTTGCTGATCACTGGTCACCCTCAGGGTTTGTAGGTTTTGTTTGTGATTTTAACCTTGAAATCATGAAAGCCTATCAGTGGTAATGCTCCACTAGTACTCAGATAGGAGCACTGGCTACACCTTGAGGCAAAGTGATTCAGGTGGCTTTGACAACAACATTGAGAAGTTCCAGTCATTTCAGAAGAACCTTTGAACAATGAGAATGGAGAGAGAAATGACTAGGGAGAGTCTGAAAAGGAAAAGGGACAGCAATCAGATATAGGTATTGTATTTGGTCACCACACTGTGATGCGAGGTTATCATTCCTCTGCAGACCTGTGAGTTACCTCTGTTTTTCCTAGCATGGTTTGAAGTCTTTGTATGTCGGAAGTGTGGTGCTATTTGCCTGGTGTACGTTCTTCATGAGTGGCTACATGAACTTCTCAGCTACACACAGGAGCATGCTGGAAAAAAAGTATAAAGCCTAAAGAAAAACTGTTTTCATCTTCTCCTAAACTCAAGATTTGAGAGGGTAGTGTGCAGTTCTACAGATACTGTGATTTTTTTTGTGTGTTGGCACTGTAGGTTCTAAAGAGAAGGATGTTAATTTTGCACCTCATTCTTTCATGACTAATCTTGAGAAAATAAAGGAAATACTTTACAATTCTTAGCAACTTTTGAACTCTTACTAAGTATTTCTTAATCATGGAATTGCTTTATCTGTATCATAACATGGCAGGTTTTATTTTAAAGTTGGTGTGTCTAGTGCTTGCTGTGCTTTCCCATATGTTAAGGGAATTAATCAAACACGTTAATAGAGAATATATCTATTTTACAATAAGTCTAGCAATTATATTAGATCAGCTGTGGAGTTTCTATATGGCATTTTAAGTCCATTATCAATACAGATGATTTAATTGCACTTTTAATGGTCCATCATAGAGTTATCTGATGAACAGGAAGATTTATGCTTATTGTATATATCCATCATAAATGTTTTTAAGCTATATAAACAAATATTCTCTTACTTTGTAAGGAAGATGCTTTGTAAAGCTGTCCATTTCTGTTATTGTCCATTGTCTGTGGATACAGAATACAGGATCTGGTAGTGTCTTCCATTAAACCTGAAAAACCTCCTATTGACTTCACTGCCAGATTGGGTCCTTAAGCAGTCTGAAATAGAGCTGACTTTTGAAAATGTACTGCTGTTCTCTGCAGATTGCTCATCTTTTGTTGACTGCTACAAAGATTCCGCTTCCTACAGCTGTATTTTTAATTGAGAATATGTTTTAATAAATATTTTATTTTAAAAGGTATATGGAGACCTAACATAGTAAAATAAAACACAGGTTACTGACTGTAGGTTATCTTAATGTTTAGGTGTGGGAATTATGCATAGCACTCATTAGCAAGTGTACATTTAGGATAGCCAAAGTGCTGGTATATATGCAGTGTAATTCTCCTACAGAGGTATCCAGACAGCTTTAGTGCTGTAAATGTCTGTTGTGTTTATTCAGTATGTTTGGGAGAATTATATGCAACTATAGCCAGTAGTGGCTATGGCTGTCCTGTACTTGAGGGTTTTCTTTTGAGATGGTTTACCAGGCCTTCAGTTTTACCAAGCTCCATTTCAGAGGTTCCTTCTTTCTCTTCTGAATTCCCATAAGCATTTTGGTTGCTTTTCACGCATCAAAGAAGAATAAGACGTCTTTAAGTTAAGGCCTTACTCAGTTTCCTTTTGTCTCTCTTCAGTGCACAAAGACCATAAAGAGCAAAGAGAATGTGGAAAAGGTTCTGAGTGGAAGCACTCCAAGTGGTGGGAAAGCTATTATCTAGTCTGCCAAAAAAATCTAGGAATCTCAAAAAGTAGGGAAAAGGAGCAGGAAAATGTAAAGACATGGGAGAAAGTAGAGAAAGGGGGTACACCCCAGAAGCTTGCAAAAGAAAACTAGTGGTGGAAAAGGAAAACCAGAGACACACTAGATAAGAATCACTGTGACATAGTGAGCAATTCTACGTTCTCCTTTTTTTTTTTTTTCCCCAGGAGTTCTGAAAGAAACTACACAATAAAAATTGGAAAGGGGTGTGCAGAAGGGATGAATTTTCACAGCTGTATGTGATATACATTTTTCTGCTTGCAAGTTAAGCTTTTCTTTCTCTCAACAGTTACAGTAAGCTTGTGGAAGTGATGTTGCGCATTTCAGTGATAGCCAAGGATTTAAAAAATTTCAGCATTCATTTATATAGGTTTATCTCACACAATTTCCTGTATGTCTAATAAGAATTTTAAAGGCTGATTTGGAATAAAAAGGTTAGACTAAGAAAACCAAAACAGAAGCAAAACCCTCTGAAATATTGTAAATATTTGCTGATTTCATTTGGACCAGAAGAAGGGTTTCATGCAGACTTCAAGAGCTGAGATACAGATTGTGCTTCCAAATGCATTATATTCTACAATATAAGTAATGTTTAGCAATTATGCACTGTGCAGGATTAATATGCTTCATAATGTGCTTTAATCACAAGGGAGCAATGCTTTCTATCCTACAGGACAGAAAAAATAAGAATGTACCAGTTTTTCTGTCTGTTTCCTGTTTAAAAAAAACAAAAATCTTTGTATTGCTATGAGAACAGATACATATAAGATGTTCATGTCCCCAGTGAAGAAAAAATTGTTTTATATTTGTAAATTAGGTGAAAATAATGTTGTGGCAAAATGTTGTCTGTGAGTTTTTCTAGATCAACAATTACTGGCTAGGTGAGCTTCCTGTTTCTCACATTCCCTCTCCATCACACACATCTCACTTAAATACATGCTCCTCACTTGGGTGGAAAAAACGTTGAGAGAGACGTGCTTACATCTTTAACGTAGTAATTGTTCAGTTAATCTCATTTATGGGGGAAGGAGGCTATACTTCACTGATACCGATTAAATATCCTATACTGGGTTCTATATAAATAGCTACAAATGTGCACAATGGTTACATTACATGGTATATTTAACAACATAGCTAAATCAGAAAGTATGAGCTATGCCTTTAGTGATGGGAGTACTAAAGATTGCATGCAAGAAGATTTTTGTTCTGCAACCATGAAGGAAATAATTGCTGTTCAGCACTATTCAGTTAAGTTTGCATATCAGTAAAAACACATGCACAGAGGCTCCACCTATATTCCTAGTGCCCTGGCACTGATATGAGTGCAGCATATATTAAAGCTTCAGAAGATGTTACAGTATTCACAGTTTGCAAAGTGTGTGTAATTTTTAATGGAGTTATTTTGACCACTGTCAGATGAAATTGCAACGGTGATGTTCAGGTTTTATTGTTTGGGGTTTTTTTATTATTATTTTGAACATCAAGTACCATAGGTGGCATTTTACATACTTATGGGAGGACTACTCCTACTACTTCTACTGAGGTTTTAAATCTTGTGGGTTGTTTCCTCTTTTCGATTCATTGCAGATATAAATATATAAAACAAATCTTTGTTTTTCATGTTTTAGATGGAAGACTTTATTTGAAAACTACTGTCATGTATTGAATTTTTCTTTTTTTTTCTGCTGAAGATACCTGTGCTACGATAAAGAACTTTGCAGTAAGACATTGGCTCATAAGGAGTTCTGTGGAAAGAAAGCATTTTCAAGCCAACTTCCTCAACTTCATTTATCAATGTTCTTCAAAAATGTAAAGAATTCTGCAAGAGTGTCCTCCTTTGGTTATCTCCTGTGGCTCAACCTGGAGATCTAGAGAATGTTTGTAAATGTACAGTAGCACTCTTCTCACAGTGAAAATCTGCATCTCTGCGCCGGACTATTGTATCCAAAATTACAGGCGGGTCAGAACAAGGCTGAGTATTCCCTTTTTCAAGGAATGCAGACTCTGTCCTCCTCTGATGATTCGATATTTGAGCACATCAAACGATCCTTCCAGCGGTGTCCAAGTACACTTACAGACTGTTATATCATACCGAAACCAGCAAGACAGCTCAGAAATGAACTTGTAGAGGGCATAAAAGGATTCTTATTTAAAAAAAAAAAAAAAGAAAAAAAAAAGGTAAAAGAAAAAAAATTGATACATTCAGTTTTCAAACTATGATCGTGGGTTTTCTTCTAAAGACATTTTTTCCACATGCTTTCCAAGAGACCAACACATATATGTTAGACTACATTAAGTGAAATGGAATTTTGTGTAAGTGAAAAGAAATGCTGAATGTAAACAAACTGTTTTACTGTTCACAAAGTCTCTTTTCCTAAAATAAAAAAATACAATAAAAAGAGTAATAATTTCTCATTGTAAACTGGCAGGGGTTTCTGAAATAAAAGACTTTGCTTCTTATCAAACTGTTGGTCACATGTACAGTATATAACACAAATCACACAAGGAAGGTATTATGTATGCAGTAGAAATCTAGAGTTTAGGAAATGAAAATTTTAGATAATATTGTTTTGTCACCCTGTTGGTCAGAAAGACACCTTTCTAGTTTTAACGCATGCAGGCATGTAAATATTTGTCCTGGAGTCACAGTATTACTGAATGAGATCTTAAGCATCTGGTAACAAGTCAGAATTCTGTATCAGCCACTTTTATTTGTATATTGAGCCCTGGTTAGTGCCCTGATTAGTGCACTTTTAAGAATGGACTGTGGCTGAGCAGCAAGTCAAAATGCCAGAAATATTTTTATATGTTAATGTCATATTACGTCAATGTTGCTAAAAAAAGAAAACCTAACAAACACTTGATGTATCAGTCCAATTCCACGTAGAACTGAGTGATACAGTTGAAGTCTATTGTCCCTCCCACCTGGTCTTAGGGATGGGTGGTTATGTGTTACTTTCACTGTCTTTATGAAAGCTACAATATGTGTTTTCACCTTTGTGCTGATAACTGGAAGTAAGCTGCAACACAGTGCTTATTACATTACTAAAAATTATGTTCTTTGCTTTGCGTACTTTTGGGTTACCCCTTTAAAGACTGATTTTGTGAATCAGTGCTGTTACTGTAAGTTTTGTGATTATGCTTTCTTCATCTAATGTTTTATGCATATAAAATATTATTTATTACATGGAAACATATCAAAACCTTAAATGTCTAAGATGCCTAACTTAAAGCAAATATTTCTTTAAAAATAGTTCTGATTGGATATTAATATTATTTTGTCAAAAAAAAAATTCTAATGTTTTGTAAACTCTAGCACTGAGCTTCTATAGTTTGTAGGTCTTCCTTGCAATACTGGTACACATTTATTTTGTGCGGTTCATATTTACTCCACCACAATCCTTTTTTAACAATAGAAAGATGTATATACAAGTTCACATCACGGTAATTTTTTTTAAAGAAATATTGAGCAATATTTTTCATTAAATATTGTTACCTAATACTTTGTAGTGGTATTATTTTCTAACCATGGTTCTTTCATAATTTTCATAGTTGCTTGAACACATATGGGATTCTGTACTCCAGTTTTTTCATATGCAGTCTTTAAAGGGTTAACAGCTGTAAAGTTAGATGGACTTGTGGCAAGCTTTTGAATCATTCATATCGGAAAGAGAATTAAAAGCCTACAACTGAAATATGTAGTAGCATCTACCATTGCTCTGCTCCTTGCATAGAGTCACCTGTAAGTAGGTTTAGTAGTTTTACAGTATATACCTTCAAGACCTTTGGGAATGCCTCAGTGTTTGGCTTGGTACATAAATGGAAATGTTAAGGATTAAGGGGGAACCAATTTATAAGCTGGATGTTTAGAAAGAATCTTGCTATAAACAGTGTAAATATTACAGACCATGAGATGTTACCGTAAGTTGAATTTTTTGCCCCTCTTTAGTTATACAGGTTTTGGGTTGGTATTTTGTTTTTGGTTTTTGATTTGGATATTTTTTTTTTGCATAGATTATGAAGAAAAGTTGTGCTCATGTTATTGTTTATATGCTTTTGTAATCTTAAAGATATTAATGTCTAGTTGTTCTATATTATAACCACATTTGCGCTCTATGCAAGCCCTTGGAACAGAACATACTCATCTTCATGTAGGACCTATGAAAATTGTCTATTTTTATCTATATATTTAAAGTTTTCTAAAAATGAAAAAAGGTTATTACGAATTTTGTTGTACAAAATCTGTACAAAAATCTGTTTTTACATCATAATGCAAGAATTGGAAATTTTTCTATGGTAGCCTAGTTATTTGAGCCTGGTTTCAATGTGAGAACCACGTTTACTGTTATTGTATTTAATTTTCTTTTCTTTTCAACAATCTGCTAATAAAACTGTCTGAAATCTCCCTGCGACTTTATTTACAGTTCATCTTTATTAAATTTTCTGAAATGTATAACATCAGAGGAATATTTACTTTCTAATGGGAGGCATCTAAAAACAACATAAGTCAGCTCTTTGTAATGTGAGGAGAACAATGCTGAATGATTTTATTTAACATGCAACTGCTTCTATCTCTAATATGAATTACTGTGGTGAAAAACATCATAAAAGCACACTCTGTGGTTATTGTTTAACAAGCAGATTTTCCATATTTTTTTTTTCTTGCCAGCTAAGCAAACTGCCCCCATCTACATGATTTATTTATGTACATTTCTCAGTTTATGAAGCTGTTATTTGTACCTTTTTCCTTTATATTGTGATATTCCCATGATTCTTATTTCACAAAGCTTTGTGCTGAATAATGTAAAGTGGACACATTGATGGAACAACACATATTATTCCCCTAACTACAGAAATGCAAGCATAATCCAGTTGGTTTTGTCTCAAATCTCCTTCACTTGATAAAACATGTTTAGAAACTTTGGTATCCTAACACATTTTTTAACAAACAGCGAGTATTTAAACATTTAAACAGGCATTTGGAGAAAGAAATAGTTCTGGCTTAGCATATCTTTAAGTGGTATTTTGAGGGGGGGGAAAGGTGATTTTTTTTTAAGGTAAAGATGTTTATTTAAGAACAAATCTGGAAGTAAGATATTTTTGCTCGGAGTCAGAGAGATATGATTGATTTTGAGTATTCTCCCTTATTGCCCTGCCTTGCCTGGCCTTGCCTTGCCTTACCTACCCATCCCTTCTCTTCCCTTCCTTTCTGAACCACACCTACATGAATGCTTCTGCTTTCGTTAGGGAGCAGGCTCATTTGGGAAAGTGGAAGAGATTAGCTTTCTTCGACCAGCCCATTTCATTATCCCTAGATAGCCTGGGGACTGCAAGTGGGAGGCTGACAGGCTTCCTGGGTTCCAGCAGGTTGTTGCTAGCTAGTTGATTAGGATTTTGGCTAGCTGTACATAAGACAATCACAATCTCCTTCCGTCTGCATTAAAATGTCCTGCATGTCTACGTTAGTAAGCGTGCTGGCTGTGCCATAGCCAGTGCCCCGGCTTTAAGCTCTGGCACAGTTAAAGCAGGGAAGAAGTAAACTCATTAATGAAGGCCAGGCTGGATGAGGCTTTGAGCAACCTGGTCTAGTGGAAGGTGTCCCTGGCTGTGGAAGGGGGATTGGAACTAGATGATCTTTAAGATCCGTTCCAACCTAAACCGTTCTGTGGTTCTGTGAATCTCTCAGTCCAGCTCGCTCCCCAAACTGAATTATCTCTACAGTAACAGACTAGCAACCTACTCGTGTGTTTTTAACCAACCCAGGAAATAGCTGTTTTTCAGCAGGAAGGAACCTGCCATCACATAAATTCCACCCTATCTGCATCTCCTTTATCTGTTCACAGTAGCTGGGATTTAACAGGGATGAGGTTGGATGCGCCAATAGCTAGTCAGATGTCGGTACTCCTTGTTATAGTAAAATGAAGCTCTGTCAAAGCTTAGGTCAAAATCAAGAAGAGGGCACCCTAAACGTATCTTGCCTATAGCATAGTAGTAGGTTATGGTCAAATCCTGAAGAAGTTTAGGGTCAGCGGCTAGATGCCAAAAGTTTTAGGAAAATCCTTAAGGAACTGACAGACTCGACTGAAAAATAATTTTTTTTTTTTATTTTTTTTTAAATTTTTTTGCTATGGAAAGAGATTTAAGGTTGGATTTTGACCTGAAAGATAAACCTCTTTATTTGCTGAAGGTGCTATAAGTTCTTGAAAATTGCTTCCTTTGTTATTTGCTTACATGTTATTTGACACAAGACTGTGCAATAAACAAAGCCTGAGGCCAAGATTTTCAAGCGTGACTGCTGATTACAGGTACTTCTAATTTTGTTGGGCAAACTTCAGACATTTTCCATGCTTTTCATAAAATAAAATGTCCTAGCTCAAGGGTTCTGTGAAAGTTACTTCTTCGGTAGCTATTGTCGAACTCATTCACAAGATACTGAAGAATTTGTTAGTGTGCCTTTGCTGAGCAGGAACTCACCCTGATCAATGACAGTGGTTCTACCACCATTTCAAGCAGAAGCCTCCTTGTAAAAAGCTTCATTTTCAAAGGGAGAGGAAACAAAGACTTTCTGAAATTCAAGCTCCTAAAAGGAATCAAGTTAGAAATAAAAGGCCTCCACAGTACTTGGAAGCTTTGGAAATATTCACCCAAAAGTCAAACACTACTATGCAATTTGTGAGAACTTGCACATAATCTGTCCGTAAATGTGATATCTTCATCCAAATTATAGTAAAAATGGTTGTCATAGTCGAGTGATTTGGTTAATTGATCCTCTAAATTTGGATCATAAAGACAGAGCCAGATCCAACTTGCTATGTAAAGCAAAAGGACAGGAAGAAACAGATACCAGTTGCAACAAAGAAAACTGGTTATAAGGGGGAAAAAAATCAAAATAAGAGTGTTGAAGCATTAGAACAGTTTTCTCAGAGAAGTGGGATCTCCATCTTCAGAGATTTTCAAACCTGAGATGAGCAAGGCCCTAAGAGATCTGATCTAACTTTGTCCAGCTTAAAGCAGGTTAGCCCAGTTGACCTAGAAGTCCCTTCCAACCTCAGGTTTTTATGGTTCTAGAACTACAAAACTTATACACCTGCTGGCCTTGTAACAATAACACTTTCTATGTCCAGTTTAGCAAGGAGCAAAATTTTATGCTATAAATAGCAGTTATCAGATCTAAAACAGAAATTGCTGGGATATGTTTAAGGATTCACAGCTTTTTAATCTTCCATATCAGGAGGCCAGAAGAATGAGCTCCATTAACAGCAAGATGTGAAAGAAGATACAGGAAGTGAATAGAGAGGATAAAAACCCACCTCTTCTAGTTCAGATATAGTTAATTTAAATAATAAGAATGGAAGCAGTAGCAACTTTGTCAATCAGTTCTCAGACGAATTTTCTAGCAAAATTAAATAAAAAGTAAAGTGAGCAAATACATCTAATAATAGAAAGAACAGCTATTGGGGATAAAGAAAGTAACTGGACTTAGAGTGAACTTTCCCATTCATTTTTTATTGGGTACACTGGCCAGACAGTCTTAGGGAAAATTGGAGATGATGAGCTGGAACAGATCCTCCTTTTATAATATGCTTTCTTTATTTTTTTCAAATTACTTTCTTGAAACTGGTTTCTTGAAACTGCAAGGCAACCAACTATTTTGTAATTCTATAGATGTTTCCCATTCTGAGATGCAGCAGACTTTGAAACAGTTAACTTGGCTTGTTGGCTTCTCTGTCAAGTAGGTGTTATCATGCAGGTTGGGAAGTTAAGGTATGGAAAGGTTAAACTTGACATTCGAAAACTGGAGAGCCAAAAGGAGTGTCTTTGGGCTTCACTGTCTGCATCTGTGAAGTTGTATCATAGTACGTTTAGCTAGGAATCAGTGCTTGAGGACTTTGTAAGTTAAAAAATACTTTTGTTTTAGGGGTGCTGATTACTGGATGAATCATGAAATAGGGGGAAGAAAAGGTAAGTTGTGGTCAGGAAGGCAAGCTAAGAGAATAAGGCTGCAACATAATTTTTGAATAGAACTTAGGGATGGTGGAAAAGAGATTTCAGCTGTCAAGGTGGAAATAAATAGTGATACAATAAGGAGGAACTGGATTCTAAAGATATGCTTTAGAAAGATCTGGTAAGATATAGATGCAGCAAACAAACTCATTTGGCAGGCTGCTGGGCAAGCAGACATTGTTTTCAATTCCATTCAGAAGCAACTAATAACCATTTGGCTTCTGTTCACTGTGACCAAACTGATGCTGCAGAATCTGGCTTTTCAGTGATGGGATGATATATTGGAAGCCAGAAATAAGTTTCCACATGGATCTCTTGAACAATCTGAACTCAATTTAACAATTGAAGAGGACAGAGATAAAGTATTACCTTCTTTGTGAGCTGATCAATAACAAGCACACCTCTGGGAAACAGATGCTAGTATTACACTTTGAAGCCATTTCAGTGGCGGAAGCTGAACAAGTTCACAGGCCACCTTACGCAGAACTTACAGGGGCAGTAAATAATAATAAGAAAAAGCTCTAATTCTCAGTTTCTTCCAGGTGAGATCTTATCCCATCTGCCTCTGACTCAAACCTCTACAGCACTGTAAGTGTGTACATGGCATCTGGTAAGAAGATAAGACTCAAGTGGTGAATTAAGGGTTGAAAACAAAATCACTGTGAAAAGTGAAAGTAAGCTACAAACACAGAGAAGAAAAGGTAAATGAAAAACATTATAGTAAAAAATCAATCCATGGATTTCAGAATTCAAGATGCCTCCAAAGAAACTCCAGGAGCATCCACGTGCTTTATTCAAAACTGTAATAAATAATCTGCCTTTTTGAAGTATGTAAAGCTTAATAAATGTTTCCACAACTGCCATGAACACTCCTCGGGCACTAATAATGATATTTCGATTCTCCATTGAAGCATCTAGATACCTAACCCCAGCATAACCTCCTCTTGGGAGCCAAAATCTAAAGTGAACAATGTAATGCAGTGCGGTCAGAAATCTCATCCCATAACCAAGCAGAATGATTGAAAAGAAGGAAATATACTGCTGCTGATCACAACCATTTCCACGGTTCCACAGCCCAAAAGTCCAATACTCCATATGCCCCACTACTAGGCTGAACAATGTGCTTTTGCTCTTGTTCTCTTTTTGCTCCCGTTCCTTTTAGCAGTAAGTTGAGGGCTACCTTTTTCCCCATGCACATTAGGCTGTAACTATTTAGTGTTAGCACTCTACTGGTAGAAAAGAGAGGGAGCATGACCCCACTGAGAGCAGGAAGCAACCCGAATTCCCACGTTGCACTTTCTTGGGGAAGTGTTCCTACTGATTCACTTCAGAAGTGGACAGCCCAGGGCATCCTGTAGATCCTGTCTCTTAAAAGCACACTAGAGGTGCGTCTACATTAGCAATTTTACTTGCAGAAAGGGCAGTCTCTGTGGCATGAATTTGCCTTGCATCTGTGCTTGTGGTGTGCCCTCAAGCTCCTAAAGCAGTTTCGTTTCCTGCTGGAACCTAGTCATACAGAAAGATATAATCTAGATTTTGCCACTTGACCTTAGCAGTTGGTCCTCTGTACAAGCCTAGGACCTGTAACTGGTGGAAACGTCATTGCTGGTAACGCCATTGTGAGACCATGCAGTCCTAGAACTGTAGCATATTGCATCATGTCATACTGTGGTCCTTCCCTCCTTGCACCAAAGCAATCACCAGTGGAAACACTCTCAATGACTGGAACTGCTGGCATCTGCAATGACTCCAAAAGGTCAAAAAAACCCTGCGGAGGTTGAGGTTTCAGATGGAGCTTGTAAATCGGAGCTAGTAGGTGGGTGGGGCTTTGGCTTGAGTGAGGCTTTTGAACAGGCCATGAGGAGACTGAGGGTGACATCAAATAAAGTGGTCAATGAATAGCATCAGGGATATTTTGCATTGCCATACTTCATCTTCTTTGTATATACTATGCTTAAATTAATCAATAAAATATTTATTGATTCAAAAGAGTTTTTCCTTTTTTTAACTGCCAGGTGTTACTTGAGTGGAGGCAGATCATGATAATAATGACTGCTGCTTTTCCTTTTGCTTTACTAAGCCACTACCAGCATACATAAAGATTCTGTTTGGGACTATATGAAGAGTGTATTTTGTCGTGAGAACAATAGCAGGCACTTACGTTAGGACTCCTACTGACCCTGGACCCTCCTATTATACTAGCATGGGTAGATAAGTTGTACAATGCATTTGTCTAATAGTCTGTAGTTGTGTGTTATATTCAAGTTTAAGAATACTTCAGCCTTTTAACAAATGCTGCATATTCTTCTAAGTGGTGGTCATTAAAGAGAGTGCCACTATATCATTCCATTGTATTTAATTTGGGGCAGAAAGAGCAAACTGTATTTTGAGCAAGGTTTATTCCTTTTTCAATTTAAGTAATTTATTTTCTAATCTAAGCTGGCCAAGTTCAATTTAAATTATTGTGCGAATTGTTGGTGAGGTGCTTTTATTTGAATCAGCGAGCATTTGGCCATGGCAAATGAGCTTCTGGCAAACAAGAACATTAGTACCAGGGGACATCTTTGAAAACTGCTGTTTGCTTTTGTGCACTGTGAAGAGTTTTCAGTGTTAAGAGTTTTATTTTTCTTAAATATTGTTCCATTCAGGGTAAAAGCTGCTTTCTTCTTTGATTTTCATCCCATTCTTTTATCACTGTATGTAAAGAATGAAGTTTAACAGGAATGCAGGTAAAAATGGAAGTGCCCACGTTCCACCAGATCTTCTCTATTTTGCTCTTTTAACTCCATGACACTCTTTTAACACTTTTTTTTTTTTTTTCCCTAGCTGGTATGGTTTCCAAAATACATGTTAAAAATTTTTATGTGGTTTCTCATATTTGATTAGGCTTTAGCAGTGCAGTAACTAGCGATTCGCAGTCTGCAGGCTACAGAAAGCTCAACAGAAGTTGACTCAACTCAAAGGCCAAATGCTAGCAAGGGAGCTAGGAAGGACTGAATGAATCATTTTAGCAGCAGCCGCAGCTGATCCTATCTGCCTTGTTATCCTGAATCACTGCTTTACCTGCTAACCATACATCCCCTGTAGTTCTTCTGCATGTATGCAATAAATCCAACACTTGCAAAGAAACAAAAGGTCTACATGTACAAGGCTTTGCTTACATCTTGTGCTTTCAGAATACACTGACTTTACTAAGCACGTGCAAAATTCTGTCCTTTACTTATTCAATAAACTAGAGTTTTCCAGATCATGAAAAGTGTTCAGTACTTGTGCAAGGCAATCACCCTAAATGTACACAGTAGGGCATCCTAAGATGTGGCACAGATTATATACCTTGGCCCGCCTTTGATCTTAACAAAACACAGTAAAAAAAACCCCAACCACCAACCACAAAAAAAACCCCAACTAAACAAAAAGGTTGGAATTATTCTTTTAGGCTGTTATAACAGAAAATGGAATGAAGTCAGAAGTTTTCAAGTAATGGGAATTGATCATTTGGGCTGCTGTGTTGTTAGAATGGTCCCTGACCAAGTGGCGGCCCACACCAGCCAGCTCTGCTGCAGACGATTCTGAATGTGGTACAGCAGCTAGAATGGGGCAGGCCCAGAAGATAGTTTGTGAACAGCCAACTGCACTTTGGAGAGTGAGGGAGTATCACATATAAAGACTCTTCTATACTGTTTGGACACAAGACTCTGGAACTTTAGTGATTACATTTAATTTACCAGTATGTATCTTGCTTTAGTATAATACTCACACACGACTGCTCAGTCAAACTATACCACAAACCGCTCCTCACCCCCAATCCCATCCAAATTACATTGCCCCCATTTAGCTTTAATCACCTGCACTTGCTGCCATTGTGAATTGCACTTTCATATATCCAGACTCCACCAGCTGCCCCGTTATTCAGCTACTCACCTGAAGAGTGCTTTATCTGGGAGAGGAAGGAAGAAAGATTCGTCTGTGACCTGACTGTGTTTGAAAGGGGTGACTTTCACTGTAGCTAATCAGACTCAAATGAGGCAGACTGTCTCTTTCTGCTAGGTGGACGTGTTCCTAATTCACTGTATTTCAATGCTTCTCACAAGGACTTGCATGAAGAGTGAAGGGATCTTTCAGTAATGAATGGAATCCTCCAACTTGAGATTTCTTTTCAGATGCCCCTAGCTCTCCTTAAAATCAAGATCCTCCAGAGAATGAATTACTGACTTAGAAGCAGCTTTAAGTGTTAATATGAGTTGTATTTTCCCAGGAAAGTGCCTCTTTCATCTGAATTTCTCCTGAAATGAACAAAATTCTTAATTACCTAAGTTCATGCACCCTCCTGTCTCCAGGTGTTATTCTTTTTTATCATTATTATTCATGAAATTTTAATATTTTTTATTAATTTATTCTGTTTTGTGTGTGTTTGCATTCAAATACATATGCTGAAGTCAGGGTTCTGTTTTGAACTCTTGAGACACTCTGGTGAGAGTTATAGTCATGTATCAGTCACTCCCAAAAGGGTGACAAGTGACAGCTGACAGGAACGTGTCCATGCTTTTCTGTAGGGTGTGATCCCCTTTAAATCCCAAGACCTGGGTAGTGGCGTGCAAATTGAGAATACTGAGTAGGAATCAAGCAGGTAGAATATTTTTAAGCAGTTACTAATCTTTTCTGGCATTGAAGCGGTAAGAAGATTTAATAAAGATATGCATACTTAGTTTGTCAAAGATATGGTTTGGTATGTACTGGGATTTTCAAACTGCATGGATATCCATTTAAAACTTCAGTGGGCGCTTGTGCTTTTGTAAAATCCCATGAAGTGCTTAGTTGCATCCTACATCAGCTACATACCTCCAGAAATCTGGCCTCTAGAGGTGAAAGAATCTTGGACAATGGCCCTATTGTTAATCATTATTTCCAGTATAATGTAACAAATGTTCTAACCTTGAAAGGAGGCAGGGGAGTAAAATCCTAGGCCTGCCTCCTTATCCTTTTTCCTTCCAGGTTTTATTCTTTTACAGCTGTAGCAGTACAAAGCTGCTACAACTAAGAATATGAATCATCGTTGCTATCGTCATTAACATAATGCCCATGTGTAGATTTATCTGCAGACTTTCAGTTTGATAAACTGTTGGCATGTAAATATTTCCTTGAAGAAATTCCAGTCCAGCTGCTTTTGTTTACAAATCTATCAATGGTTAACACCATAGAATGTATTTTGCCAGTATCTGAATTATAATTACAACTTGTTTAATTGTGAATTAATTATAAAAGAGGAAGACAAAACAAAATAATAAATATTTTGCAGATTTTGGAACCATGCCAGGTTTGCTTGCATTCATATTGGAAATGTAAGGTCTTACGCTTGTAAGTCTTTGTTTTACTATTCTTTGTTATTTTTTATTTGTACAGTTAATTGTGCAAGAGACTTTTTCTGAATAATTATTTCATTGTATTTATTTTGTCTTCAGAGGTTCTTCTGCTAATTCCTTGTTTCACTTCTTGACTTCTGCTTGATCATTCTATGGATTTAATTAAGAGTTGGTTTTGATACACCAGTCACAGTAACATCTAAACTGACCTGCATACTGAGTATTTGCAGGTTTAAAAAAACTTTTTGAGATACAGGATCAAAGAAGCTCTGGAATTTCAGTTGTGTTTGGCAGCAGGTTATTGGCTTTGCTTGTTGCTATTTTGACTAGCGATGCAGAGAGACGTGCTTTGAATTTATTGAATTCTCAGTGGTTTGTATAATCGTTTGTTACAACTTAATTACAATTCGGTACAATTTGCATGGATCAGCTCTGGAGACAGACTATGAAATTTATTCTCCTTAAATTAGGATAGCTAAAAGTTAGATTTGAGCTACATATTATAGATCTATTTATAGCTAATGGAAAAAATACATACCTCAACCCTTGGCCTATTTTAGGATTAGATGAATCTCTTGTAAAGGTGCCTATTTGTCCTTATTGATCAATGAAGGGGTACATTTTAGCCAACAGCTATGGCAGGAGATGAAGTTTGCCTGGGAGTTGCCTTTAAGAGCTGTTGGGAAGCACTTTGATTTTACTGGTCCATTCCACTATACTAAACCAAACCGGACTGAACCAAATCAAACCAAACTTATTCCAGAATTTCGTCTCTTTTGCATATGTAGCTAATATCTTTCCAACTAGTTTGTGAGCCCTCTAGTGACACCAGTCAGACGAACAATATAGATATAGCTAGGTCCACCACAACTGTACACATTGGAAGTAATATGGCTGCTTAGAGGACCTTGAAACTACGTATCCACCTCCCCCCTGTGATACTGTTAATGGTACCACTCCCCATCAGACTGGCTTAGACAGTTGTTTTACTGGATTAAAATATATTATTTATGCTTTCTATCAAAAATAATGAGCAGCCTTTCTTTTAGCTACTGTTTTATGTATAGAATCAGATGATGAGTGTATAGCATCTTAATTTTTTTCCTATTTATTTAAGTTAAAGTTCTGAAAGTTTGGTTATTAATAGTAACAGTTAGAGATTAACTCTGTTCAGGTACAATATTGATTAACTCTATCATTCATAAAGCCACTAGAAAATATTTAGCTATGTGATTCATTGACTTTCCACATAATCAGCCTATGAATTATGTGACTAAACTTGATGGGCCGACAATGTGAATGATAAATTCATTTGGTAAAGTATTTTTGATGTATTTTATCTTTCTCTGGTACATTATCAAAAATGAAACTTTGTCCATAACATTTAGAATATCTGTTGTAAGTAGTTGCCGTCTAGTGCCAGCACTCATTTCTATTCATAGATAATGGGGCAATACTTACACTTTGGAAGGCAATATGTTTCTCTCAATTTGTAATGAAGTCGTGTAATGTCATGTCCATAATGGGAAGTAAATAACATGCCTTGACATGAATGAACACTTCAAGCAATCGTTAAAATAACTGAGAGTGGTGTAGAGTTAGAAAGAGAAAGAGTAAGAGGGCTGCAACTTTACTCATGACATCTCCAACATCCCGGTTTGCTGAATGCATGGTGCTCATGATCTGGAAGTGAATGCATCTGATGGGACAGGAAATTGTTCTGGCTTTCTTACAAAATGTTAGCTCCTTTGGCAGCATATATCATGAATAAGAATAGAATTTTGAATTCTTATCATCACAACAAATAGATCCATTCAGAAAAATATCCCTAAAATGGCATTATGTCATTGGGAGAGGTGAACTTGTGTTGTTGTCCTTCCAAACCCTTTCAAAGTTGTTCAGTTTACAAATAAATTGGCTCTCTTGCCAGTTCAACCAAGTATGTGAGAGCTTAGGGTTTGTTTTTTTTTGTTTTGTTTTGTTTTGTTTTTCCAAAGCACTATTAACAAAATTCTGCAATAATAATTTACTCAACTATTCTGTAGGTGATGTGTGATTTTTAAAAGAAGTTAACTCAGTTTCCTGTACTGATTTTTTGGCAGCACCACAAGCGGTAAACCTTTCCTATTTTTCAAATGACTGTGAAAGGAGGGATGACATGTGGAAAGCAAAGGTCACATTGGAACAATCCATTTAAAAGCATGCTAAACCCTAAATGTATAGATCTTTATGCAGCTGAGTTAATGCAAAGACTTCCCAAATGAGTATATTAGCACATTATTTTAATAGTTTTTCAGTTGAGTGTAAATAATGAAAAGGTGACAATTCAAGACTTTTTTTTTTCCCCTGGGCTTTTGGTTTTACCTACTGGACTCATTTATCACTCTGTGTCTTCACACTTCTTTTTCAGTATGATGGATTGTCGTTCTTCACTTTGCTCTGATCTTGGTTCAAGGTCCCAAAGTCTCAGGCACTGGGTAAAGGTGGGACACTTGAATTCACATTTAAAACATCATGCAAGCTGTGATTTTAAGATTTTCTAAAACTTTTGTCATTGTTGGTATCTAGAAAATTAGATAGCTGATTACCTATGTATGAAAAAATCACCTACAGCTGCCTCTAGAACTTTCAGGATGAATTCTACAATTAGTTTTATCTATAACTTCTAGCCCTAATGTGCACTGCTAAACAAAGTGAAAATATCAGATAACAAAGGGATTTTTTACTACCCCTTCACTATTTCCCCTAAGATTTAACTCCCAGGCTTCAGCCCTCTGTCTTCTGTGTGTGAATGTAGCTATGTGTGAATACTGCTGATTGCATTGTGAGATTGCAGATGATTAAAAAAAGAGTGTAGTAGGAAGTGAGATTTACCTTTTGACTTCTCTTCTATCTTTTCCATCTGCTGTAATACTAACTCACACACACACACATGTACATGCACACACACTTTAGTTTCCAAGCGCAAAGTCATTTTGGTGGTGAAAATGAGTGAAACTGATCCTGCCAAGAGTAATCTCCCTCCACCTCCCTTTCCTTTTCGCAAGCCTGTCTAAACCTTGAGCTAACACTGAAGGTGATGCCCACAACTTCCATTTCAAATCCTGATCCAGCAAACTTAGAAATAAATTCTGTTTCCTTTCAGAGCCCAAAAGAACAAAATTACGCTGGGAAGCAAAGCCACACTGTGCCATACTTCTCTCCTGATGGAAGGAAGAAAACTCAACATAAGAAGGACATGGACCTGTTGGATTGGGTCCAGAGGAGGGCCGCAAAGATGATCAGAGGGATGGGGGACCTCTCCTGCGAGGACAGGTTGAGAGAGTTGGGGCTGTTCAGCCTGGAAAAGAGAAGGCTCTGGGGAGACCTTATAGCGACCTTCCAGTACCTAAAGGGGGCCTACAGGAGAGCTGGGGAAGGTCTTTTTACAAGGGCATGTAGTGATAGGACGAGGGGTAACAGCTTCAAACTGGAAGGGTGGAGATTTAGAAAAGATATTAGGAAGAAATTTTTCACTTTGAGGGTGGTAAGGCACTGGAACAGGTTGCCCAGAGGAGTTGTGGATGCCCCATCCCTGGAGGTGTTTAAGGCCAGACTGGATGGGGACTTGATCAACCCGGTCCACTGGGAGGTGTCCCTGCCCATGGCAGGGGGGTTGGAACTCGATGATCTTCACAGTCCCTTCCCACCTAAACCATTCAGTGTTTCTATGATTCATAATCGTTCTGCTGCTTTTGCAGTGTAATTCACCCAAGGAGTAATTTTATGTTCTAGAGTGTGCAGAGGACCCAGAAGCCTTTGGTGAGAAAAGAAGTACAATTTATGGGTCAAGTGTCTTTTGAGCCATTTAGTGCTACTGGGTACTACACTGCACCCCACTTCCTGTGGGTCGTGGCCTCTTGCCAGATCATTCTCCTGTGAATAGCTGTAACATACTGAGTCTAATTAACTTTCTTTGTAACTCTTCACCGTGCCCTCATCCCATCTCTCCCCTACCCTGATCCTTATCCCATTTAAAATTACTTTGCAAACAGTTCTTCTCCAAATATTTTAAATATCATATATTTCTTGTTGCGTTACAAAAAACAAAAACAAAAACAAAACCAAACCAAAACCAAACAAAAAGCTATTTGTCTGGTAGAAACTGCCTTTGGAAAGCCTTGATTTATCCCATTTTTAGATTATCTTGCTTCTTCAGAAAACCAACCCTGATGTTTCAAAACATTCCAAAACACTAGGAACCTAAACATTGTCTTAAACAAAGTCAGTACCTATTCATTTATGATGCAGAACAGATTTGCCATGGAAAGCAATCATGATGGGCAATATATACATCTTCTTACAAGAAAGCAAGTAAGCCAGCTATGACACAGATCACGAAGCATATTTTGGCATTAAGGTGGCTACTTACAAGACTCATATATCCCACGTACGAGATTAATTTTCTTTCAGCACATATTAAATCATTTCATGGATACAGTAATTACACTATACTCAAACCATGTCAATCAATCACTGCTCTGAATCAATAATGTAGGTGTTTTTCAACTATTTATAAATAACAATAATCATATGTGCCAAAGGTATTATAAAATTACAATTAGTTAGAATAAAAAGCATATTTGTTCTTGTATTGATTTAACTCCTTGTCATGCTCTGCAGGGTTGCCATATGTATGTCTTTCTTTAAATTCAAGCTTGTGTTTAATTTTTTCTTTGCAATGGAGTTTTCCTTACTTGCCTCATTTTACATTCTATTCTATGTTACAGATAAACATGAAGTGAAATGGATTTATAGGTTTATTTGTTTAAATGTGCAAGTGAATAGTTTTACAGGCACAAATTGCAGCTGTTCACTTTTCACTGGAAACCAGTAGAAGGAAACACCCAGGAAAATGCTGTACAAATCGTTGACAGAAAACATTAATTTTCCACAAAGATTGTATGCCTTGCAGAAAGATATGGGGTTAGAGGGAAGAACAAGAAAAAAAAAGATTAAGGAAATCATGGTCAAAAAAATAATATTGAAGTGCTGCCTAATGAAAATGTTATGGCAATTTAATGCAAATAAACATTAAATCTGTGTAATGTGTCACTTTCTGGATTTCTAGTTACCATTTATTTTATTGTCTTCTTTTTAGTGGTTATGTATTTATTTCCCACCTTCTGAGTTGTCTACAGAGAAGTCTTCCAAGTGAAGTGACTCAGTGACAACTGGCCCATCAAAGTGTGAAGGGAAAACTGAAATGACCGCAGTGTTTCCTCGAGTTTTTCACACAAACTAAGGAAATTTTGTACGGCTTCAATACAGAACTATCAGTTAGCCACAATGTTAATTCAAAGGCAGTCTTAAGTTCATGAACCTTAACAAACCTTTTGATGAACCTCATTTATGTTTGGCATTTGTAATGAAACACAATACTGTGTGAGTTTCACATGGTTTTGGGTTTCATTGCAAACATCTCGAATGTAATTTCTACTACTTTGAAGATATAAAATGCCATGGAGCAAATCTTCACTAGGTGGAAACTGACAACTCTGCACTGAGTTCCCTGTCAGCAAACACCCTTCGCAATTTGATCCTTTAATTAATAAGCAATATTTTTCATTGACCCCAATTAAAATGGACAAAAATGGTACCATACCATATCTTTTCAGTGCAGAAATATGCAAGACATACAGATGATATACAGGATTTTAAGTTCCATTTGGACACCTAGAGAAAGAAACATTTTGCCTAGAAAATAGATGTTATTATAACTGCAATAAATATGCTGACACATTATTTACTGTTATGCATCCAATCAATATTAGCCAGATTAATTCTTTTTGCTTAATCTGTAGCATTTTTTGTGTCAGAACAGCATTAGTTATGCAAAAGTGGTCATACATTGTCAAACTGAGAGACTCATCTTGATTATTCGTGGTTATTTTGAGTATAAGTACAATCCACCCTGACTGTTAGTCTGCCCTTGGGAGCCAAGCAATTTGGCTGTTATTATAATGAGGTGTGGCTCATCATAAGGGTGATTATAATGGAGTCTAAGGGAATAGGGAGTCAAGCCTACTGTATATTATATTTCATTTTTAAACACTGTACTTTGGAATAATGGTTGAGTATTGTAGCATTTTTGTTCATTGCATGTCTTCAGGGGTTGAGATATCCTCCAATGGACTGTTTTGATACTAATAGGAAAGCACGTTTAGAACATGAAAATCCCTGTATCTGTTCCTTCAGGCAATTTGTTCAGAGTGTAATTCACATCTGATGAATACTTGGTGACACTGAATGGTCCAGTGAAGATTGGCGCTAATTTTGCAGTAATGCTCTCTGCTGCATCTGTGTCTGAGTGGGAAGGTATTTTTCACCAGTTCATGAACATTTAAGGATCACTTGTGTCTGTTTGTGATCATAATATTACTTTCTATCTTGTAATTTCTTACCGAGGTTGCCCTAAAGTGGTTGTAGGTCTGAGATGTGATCTTTATAATTTTCTAGCTTTTCTCAAGAGGACCAGGTCCAGAAAAAAACAGAGTTTCTTTTAAATCATAAGGTGCTGTCTTTAGGGTAACAAAAAACTTGTCATAAAAATATTTCTTTACAACTTTTCTCCATTCCTTCCTGTGAATAATATTGATGAGAGATTATTTTGATTGAAACCAAATACCTTGAAGCATCATCAAAAAAACCCAGTTATTACAGTTTGTTAGGGAGCTTAATTTTATAGTTACACGAAAGGTTTGACAGATGGGTGAGCAACCCATACGATACAAAATTACCTTCTGTAGAGGCTTTCAATGCATTTTGCAAGTGTGCTGTTGTTGAACAGGAATTGCTAACTATATCTCAGAAACAAACAAAAAAATTTCCCAAGGTGTGTCAGGAAACATAATTCCAGTGTCCATGCATGTATTTCTATACATTGTTACAAGAAGGGTAGACCTGTTCTGACAAAACTGGAGCATGACCTTCTTATTCAAAAAGTTTAGGTATATACATAAATGTAAGAAAATTATGCACATCCTTTTCTGTTGACTGGAGAACTCAATATAATGTATTTTGTACTTTACTATGAAGTAGTCTCATGGGCTCAAGCATCAGTAGAATCCTTTTCTACTATTGCCACACCTTGTGAATGTGGGCAATTCCCTTTACTTCATTATAATTTTGTTTCAGCTTTTACCTTATCTTTTAAATTTGGAGTGTATAAACCCAGACCTTAATCCATTTCACCTAAAAACCTAACATTTGGTGATTTGAAGTGTTACAGCAATAATAATAGCAATGGTGATGGTCTGGAAATAAATAAATAAATGTCTCTGTTTATATACATATTGACTTGTTGAAATATTCACCATCAGCTTAATCTACAATTCAAAATAAGACAGGTAAAAATTCTGCAGATCAAACCCAAAGTCTCTGATTGTATCAGTCATTGTATATGACAGTGATAAATTTTACACCTTTCTGCATCACTGACTGCCATTAAAAGATTGCCATTTAATTGCAATTACTAGGCAATGTTATATATATAGTAACTTTGTTTCTATAGAAGTTTCTTTGAAGTGTTGGCACATGATGAGAAGCGTATTGAGCATTTTTTGCATAGGAGATACTTTAAAGAAGTTTACTTAATGCCAGGAATCCAGAGTTGTTATGATAGAAACTGTTTTGTCATTCTTTGCCAGAAGAATGAGTTTCACTTGTGGCTATTTTTCATCTCTGATTCAGGTAGAAAGAACAAAAAATAATATCAGATAAAAAATACAGCTTATAAAACTATCTTTATAAAACTAAAACTGCTGGATGTGGTATTTTAATGTAGAGATCCTCATACTCAGAAATGCCTCAAGTTTCCAAATGATCAAGGAAACATACACTTGTAATGTTAGTTATGTTCTGAGTAGCCTTCTATACTGTAGACTTGGTGTAATCATAAAACTTCTCTTTTTTGTAAGTTGAAAGAAAACCAACCTTACTTAAAGCTTGCTCTTTCAGTTGCTTATTATCTTTTCAAATGGTTGGATAATAATTGCTCTGTTAGAAAATACATAATAATTTTTAGAAAATGCATAATAATATTTAGAAAGCTTGGCTGATAGGCAATAAATATATGCCTCCAAAATACACTTCTTCCCTCCTGCAAGCTATGGAATTTTCAGTGAAATCTCAAACTGTATTGCAAGAGTGCCTACTTTTCAGTCTTTAAGTGTCTGATACGATGGGAGAGTTTGCAAATACATTTCATCCACATTGTGTTCAAAGCAGAAAATACCACCAGACATTCCGTTTCTAAAGCTAGAAAAGTTCCTCTCTGGCATGTGCAGTGTTCTGTTGCCATATGCTAATATCTTGTCATTTCTCTGAGCATCTTTCTGCATGAATGCTCCACCAAGGCCCCCATGACATGCCTCTATGTGAACTGTAAACACACTTTTAAAGTCTTGGAAAGCTTAAAAGGGCTTGATGACTGGTGCTCACTAGGAATATTGCAAGACCTTCTGATTTAACCAGTGTGTTCAAAGGGGACAGAACATTTCACTGTAATACTATGTAATGTTGAACACTCAGTGACAACGTTGACCTCCATGAATTATGGCAGAATGTAATGACTTCTGCCTTCTGCCTGGATGTTTAAAGTGTATCCGTATTTGAAAAAAAAACCACACCAAACCACAAAACCAAACCAACAAAAATCTTCACAGCACGATTTCCCTTACTTTTCAAGGAAAGAATTATCTAAACACCTTTCTGAATGTGATCAGAATAGGCAAGCAGGATTTAATATCGAGAAATTATTGATTTAAATACTGTTAAAAATTCTTAGCTTTAATGACTACTAATAATGCTTCTGACACTGCCAAGATAAAATATTTGGGCAGGATGAATAGCTGGATATCAATCGTTATCTGTCCAAACCTGTTTGGTTTAGTTTGGTTTTGGGTGTTTTTTCTTTTTTCTCCCACTTGAGAGGACTTGAGAGAACTAGTCTTTTCCAATTCTTCTAGTGTTCCAGTGGCACTTAATGTGCAGATGCAGCAATCTTTGTCAAATTATGCATTTTTGGATGCCTGATGTGGGAAGAAAATATCTTGCATTTCAGTCATCTGAATTGAAATTTAGAATGGGAATAGAATAGAACAGAATAGAGTAGAGCAGAGCAGAGTAGAGTAGAGTAGGACAGAATACTTCAGTTGGAAGTAACCTACAACGATCATCTAGTCCAACTGCTGGACCAATTCAGGGCTAACCAAAAGCTGAAGCATATTATTAAGGGCATTGTCCAAATGCCTTTTAAACTCTGACAGGCATGGGACATCAACCACCTGTCTAGGAAGACTGTTCCAGTTTTTGACTTCCCTCTCCGTAAAGAAATGTTTCCTTATATCTAGTCTGAACCTCCCCTGATGCAGCTTTGGACCATTCCCACGCATCCTATCACTGGATCCCAGGGAGAAGAGATCAACACCTCCCTCTGCACTTCTTCTCAGGAAGCTGTAGAGATCAATGAGGTCGCCCCTCAGCCTCCTTTTCTCCAGACTAGACAAGCCCAAAGTCCTTAGCTGCTTCTCATAGGACATTCCTTCCAGCCCTTTCAACAGCTTTGTTGCCTTCCTCTGGATACATTCAAATCCCTTCACATCCTTCATAAATTGTGGGGCCCAGAACTGAACACAGTACTCACGGTGAGACCACACCAGTGCTGAATACAGTGGGATAATCACCCCTTTTGACTGACTGGTGATACTGTGTTTGATGCACCCCAGGATGAGGTTTGCCCTCATGGCTGCCAGGGCACACTGCTGACTCATATTGAGCCTGCTGCCGACCAGCACCCCCAGATCCTTTTCTGCAGGGCTGCTCTCCAATCACTCCTCTCCCAATTTATACTTATGTCTGGCATAACTCTGGCTCAGATTTTGTCACCCTGGTTTGTGTTGTTTTTCTAGCTAGGCCAAGTCATGTCACTTATGTGGGGTGATGCACTTTTCAACACAGTAAACAATTGCAGAATCAGATCCTGTGCCCGTAAGCAAAAAGTGAAGACCGTAATTCACTTTCTGTGGGGGAAAAAAAAAAGTAGTTGTTCTTGAAAACATTTGGAAATGTATGATAACTTTAAATAAATGACCTGTATTGTGCTTCACAGTAGGTCTGCAAAACAGTTACAATATGAAGTTATATAATACTATTTTTCCATAACCGACATACATAAATAGAACAATTGAAAACAATTTTAAAATCTTTTCTCCTTTACTTTCCTTATAGATTTGAACAAAAGGTCTGGTGATTCCTTCTGATGGCATTTCCTGGATTTATTTCTCAATAATGACACTTTTGGGAGCAATTCTATAGGGAATGAGATTGATCACCCATCACTGCTGCTGATGTGCTGTTTAACCAAGTTGGTGAACCATAAACTGTCATCAGAGAGGGTATCAGACTAACAGCGTGTATCATGCAGCTTACTCTCCTGTGCACCTAACAATGATGATAATTCTCTTAGTCCATTAGACAGCACAAGG
Organism: Charadrius vociferus; assembly: GCF_000708025.1. Lineage (NCBI taxonomy): Eukaryota > Metazoa > Chordata > Aves > Charadriiformes > Charadriidae > Charadrius > Charadrius vociferus. Next base: position 753,369 of record NW_009648555.1, on the reverse strand, counting down.
ACCTGTTAAACAAAGTACTGGAGTGGTACACTTGACGTGACCCAAAAAAGAAACCAAATCCTGCTAGATGGGCTAAGTAGTGACATAAACTGAAGCCATAGGTCATGGAGCGAGAAGTCAAGTGCTTCATGTTTAATAGGACTTTGACATACAGACAGGATTTCTAAAGCGGAAGCTTTCTTTGATACTAGTAGATATGTTCTGAAAAGGGCTGAGCTTATTTAGCTCTTTTGAGCAGTGAAGATGACTTGTTCCAAAATCATTTCAGCTTATATTTTTTCAAAGATGAAAAACACCCAACAATAAGAGTTTAAAAGAATAAATGATATTTATGTTTTTAATTATTGTTGAATGTCATGTAGCTGGTGTTTCAATGTTGCAAACTGTTTCAACATGATTAAAAAAGTTATGATTACTAGATAAAGTTTATGACCTATGAATTTTTAAGGACTGAACCTCAAGGGAAGTGCACAGATCGATGAAGATGTACATAACCTGATGATTGACATTTATGTTCTTTTTTTAACTTGTATGCATAATTCCTACTACTGACTTCAGTGGAAATAGTCACATTCTCTCCTTTCATGCTTTTAGTTTTCTCTCCTTTCATGCAATTAGTTTTTGGAAGATCAAAGCTTAAATTCGTCCTGGTTCTTCTACCTCGAGTTGTTGAAGACTGGTGTTTTGTGGGTTGTTTTTGTTTGCTTGTTTGTTTGTTCATTTGTTTTTTTTCTTTCTAGGTAGATCATTCAAAGGATCTAGCTAGGAGTATTCAAGAAACAGTTAGGAGGCTTTTGCCCCAGATTAATACTGCTGAGTGCATTGTGGATACTCTCAGATACTGTAAAGTCCTCTCAGACTTGCAGAAATGTCTGCCCTGATTCATACGGTAGCTGTACCCTTTAGGAACCCCTCATTTCAACTAAATCTTCCTGTAGGGCTCCAAAGGTGGCCTTCTCTCCTTTTTGTTCCCCAGCTCCATAATCCTGAGTAGTCACCCACGAGATTATGTGAAAGTACTAGATATATCTAAAATTTCTGTGTTTCACTCCAGACTTTTTGTATAGGAGTCATCTGACCAACTTTTTGATATCTGCAACATGGGACATCAATAACTAAGGTAGTCAGTGGGGAAAAACAGATTCTTCCAGGGATAATTAATCACATCCTTATGTGGGCATTTTTAAAAAGTGAAATAGCCTAAAACTACCAATTTTTCTGCATTAGGAAGGTATGCAGTGCTCATCTCACAGGCAGAGAGTATTTCTCCTGAACAGTACAGTATCCATTACTGTAGATGCCCAAATTGAGCTAGACAAAACCCATGTCCAAACTAAAGTCTCTTTGGTGGTAAGCCTAGGTCAGTATGGCTGAAGCAGAAAGTCTGTCCCTTCCTCTGAGCAACCCATTGTCTATTGATCCCTTTTGAAAATTTTTGTACAAATGCTTCCATATTTTCTCCCATCCATCTCTTACACCTGGAATGAGCTTGCCATAAACATCTGCAAAGTTTATTTATGGTTCTGGTCAAATTGCTTCTAGATATTTTTCTCTTCTGTAACATCTGCCAAAAGCTTGAAAATGTGCAGGCCAGTGATGGTTTGAGACACTTACTGAATGTAGGCTTGTGTTTCTCAGTGTGTCTACATCTGTATCCTTGCTATGGCCTCTTTTTTTTACTGCAAGCACACTGAGGTAGTAAAAGCTCTTTCAGTGAACAGTCCCTAGCACACTAGGACTGTAGGGCCTGTGAAAGAAATCAAGCTGGCAGCAATAACAATGATGAAATGATAATACTACTACTAATAATAACATACAACAATGCATGTAAACAAGAAAAGATTTAACAGGGAAAAAAGAATTCTAAAGAGACTGTTTTCTATGTGCATCCTCTGCTAAGAACTGGCACAGCTACAACAGAGTTAGGAAGCTTCAAACAGCGAATTAAACCATTGTCCTAAGAATTGGGCAATACTCTCTGCTACATTAGGAGCTAGTCAAATTAAATACCGATTCCAGCAATCATCAGAATAACCATCAGAGACCTGCGGGCACCACCAGCCCTGACTGTCCCTGTCCAGTTCCTCCAGCACTCTCCCCACCCTGCCCATAGCCCAGGACATCATTTCAGCCCCCCAGGGCTGTCAGTCACTGCGCCAACGATGCCACAGAAGGGCTGGTCCCTAGCTTCCCACAGATCTGTTCTCCACAGCCACGAGGCCCGCTGATTTGGGCCCACCCATGGATCCATGACCTAGCCCAGCCTTTACCCGTTCTCATCGCCATAGAGGTGTCTGATGCCTGGGGCTGGGGCTGCCCCTGTCTGCCCCGCTCTTGGGGGTTACGATGGGCCCTGGGTGGCAGGCTCTGCCCTGATGGACCCCACGGGGAAAGCCCCAGCTCCCGACTTCAGCAGCACCCTGACAATCTTGGTTGTAATACTAAGTGTAATATCTGGTCCTTCAACTCGAGGCTATGTAAATTCATCTCAACTTATTTGACCATTCTTATGCAGAAGAAATAGTAAGATATTTTCCTCTCACTGCTAGAGAAGGTCAAAATTTCAGAGGATGTCAGTAGGAGAGTCAGGAAGAAGAGCCATGTCTACTGACTTACCCCTTCATTGCAGACAATGTAACTCCACTTACTAATTTCTCATGGAAGAAAATATTAAAATTGTTGCTCGTTATGATACAGCTGAATTATTTCTTTTTAAGTAACTAAGCCTAAAGCAAATGTAAAAGCAAACAAAGTGTTCATATCTCTTTTCACAAGTCTGAAAATTAGACTCTGGTCAGGGTAGTGTAGTGCCTTTCATGTTTTAAAGGAGTGCTTTTCCTCATCGCTGAGTCTTTTATGTACAGCAGAGTCCATAGATTTTTATTATAACACTTGTCTCAACAGAGATGTCTAATGTCATTCTGGATGTCCAAAGGTTTCTGAGATCTCAGCACAGGGTTGACAGATACAACAGGAAACCAAAGGAGACCTGTGTCCTTCTGCAGTGGCAGCTTGAGGCCAGGAAAAGAAAACCCAAGGGTATTTTACCTCACACTAGAGTCCTGTCTTTAAGCCAGTTCATTAGGTTTAATTTTTAAAAAAACGCTTTTAGTTAATGATTCCTTTTGTCACTCAAAATAAAAATACAGA
>NW_009648555.1:652719-745219 GCF_000708025.1 Charadrius vociferus | reverse complement strand
CCATAGGTAATACGCAATTTGAGTGAAAAAAACATTATAGCAACTGAAATGAATGAAAGGAATGCCTTGTATTTGGACAAATAATTTAGTTTTTTAAAGATATCACCTTGCTTTACTAAATGTTATATTTGGAGCTTGAAAACACTTTCTTTCAACATGAGTTTTCTCTAGAAGTGCATATACTTACCATTTCAGTAGTATGAAGTAGAGCTACACAGTGCTTTTTATAAGAAATTATGAGGGTTGTCTATTTAATGGATATTGGAAGATTTTACATCATTCATATAATCAAGAGAGAACTGTTAGTGCAAGCATTCTTATACATTGTGCACTTTTAGATAAAGGTAATCCTTCCTTGTGACTTACAGATATCCGTTCTAGGTAATCATTCATAAAGTGTTGGGATTAAACAATGCATGTCTTCTGGTTTTCAGTAAAGATGTTTGGCATTTCTGTAATTTACTGAAGTGTGGCCAAGTAGGAAGTTACTGACAATTTTTGGATTGTTTTCTCCATCTAATGTAAATAGGTGGAGAAAGAATTTTGACAAAGAAATGTTTGTCAAAGAATATAAAGTTATAATAGACTTCTGGCCACCTAGACTGACCTTCTGCCTAATTCAGATCATGGAATTTCCATAGGTGATTATTAGCTTAATCTCAAAAGCCTGTTGCTCATCTAGAACATGACTTCTTGAAGAACAAAACAAGACACTCATTCACACACTCACACCCCTTTTCCCAAATGCACACCTCTGTTTTAAAGAACACCGGTGATGAAGAGTACCCTACGACCTATTTGAAAGTGTTCCAGTGGTTCACTTTTTAAAACATTTACTTTTAAAACCCACACAGCATAGCCAGCTCTAATTTCTGCCACTGAGGTTTGGGTTTTTTTGATTTGTTTTGGCTTGTTCTGTTGTTTTCCTTTTTAAGTAAATATGTCTTCATTTGCTAATGTTGTCTTCATGTGAGAACGATGATCAAGTGATCTCTTAATATTTAGCACATTCAGTACAAATGGTGACATGCAAATTTAGCATTTCATGTCCATTCAGGGGGATAAAATAGGATCTTCACGGAAGGAGACTAAAGGGACACCAAGAGAGCCAAGGTTAACTCATTTTTAAACTCAGTGAAACATTCACAAAGACTATTCTTCATTTCTTGCTCAGCTGAGTTCAGTACTTCTGAGGGAAAACATGCCCTCTGTTGAAAATGCCGCTTTATACTTCTGTGTTGTCTTTGGTTTACTTATTTTCAGTCAGGTAGTGGACACTCCCAAGTGAAGGATCTAATGTACAGAGCCTTTAAAAATATCGGTTTCCTAATAAAGTCAGGATACAAAGCTCAGTGTTACTCCAACTTCAAGGTTCAGTGCCTGTAAATTAAAACGTCTCCAATGATTTCAGTCCAAAATTAAATATGACCAGAAAAATACCATAATAATGAAAAGGATATGAAAGTGAGTGAACAAGCAGCAAGTATACTGATTTTTATGAAATAATTGTGTGAAATATTTAGTTGCAGAATGCAAAAAAAAAAAATAAATCCCTTCCCTCAAAAACAGTGTTACATCTAGTAGTTTGTCACCTCCCATAATAATGAAAAGAAATGGGTCTTCATTTAACATTAACACTGAAGGAACTTGACACTCCTTCATCTATAAGAGACAACAAAAGATTTAGACCATACAGACCAGATAGAAAATTTGATTTTCATGTATTAGCTTTAAGTATTCTTGATCAATCTGATTTTAAGCAGCTGAGGATGTTGGGCCTTCATCACTTTTCTGCACAGACTATTTCAATCCTAATAGTTGAGGTTCTATTGTAATAACTTTTGAAAGACATTTATAAAGAATGGATGTTTTCCAATTCCAACATGAGAGGGAGAAATTGAGAGACTGCAACTTTTGCAATAAATTGTCTTCCTGTCTGTGGTCTTCCATCTCCTCCAGCTATTACTAGTTTTTCCAAACAGCGTGGTTATTCTTTGGTGAAGGATATCACTTTGTTCTTTCCCCTTTAAATTGTTCTGCTAAAGTGAAGAAAGAACTGCTTTGTGTTTGAAAGAAAAAAAAAAAGACATAGCAAGAGATACAGGTGCAATTTAAGCTGTGAAAAGTAAAAATGCTCAGCTCTTTATGGCTGCCAATGAGAAAATCTTATTCTTTGTCAGAAATGAAATGTATTGGTAGAGTTTCAACATGGTCCATATTTGTACAAGCCAATACATCTATATTAGTCTGTGTACAAACCCCAAAAGGAATGTAGGGAGCAGTATTTGGAGTACTATTCACTAAGATCCCCGAATAAATTGGTATTATCTGTCTCTATTATTTCTGCATACATGTTCTCAATGATTTTAGTATACTCTATTATTTGTTACAGGGCTATGGATGTATATATTCCTACACATCCTGTGTCTGCCTGCTTGACTCACCTGCAAGTAGTATAAAGTTCTTCTTGCATGAAAGAATAGGCATTTTTAAAGCACTCCAGGCTTTAAAAAAGAAATATTTTAAGAAATGTCATACATCCATTATCACTCAGCAAATAATTCTGTAGTGGCAAAAGGTAATATATCTTCATTGTTACCCAAATAAAAGATTTTTATTTAGAAGACTTTTTTTTTTTTTTTTTTAATACTATCCATTGAAATCAGTAAAACTGATGTTAAGGTTTGGGGTATCAGGCCCTAATATGATTGTTGTAATTTAGATTATATTCAGTCTCTCAGAGCTTGATTGCACCTCTAGGCACAGCCTTCAGCAAGAAATAGTGTGTAGGCTGTGTCATCCCAAGAGGCAGTGTGCCTTTAAAAACACCTCTGAAGTACAATTGACTCCTTGTTCATATACAAATTCACCTTGTCAGGAGACTTTTCTTCTTCTCAGTGTTCTACAACCAATTCCCAATGACAAAAAGATCCAGAAGTTGTGGACATGTGAGTCTGAATTCCTGCCACCTAAATTAGGTGCCTAATACTAGATTGTTTATATTGCTAAAAGGAGAAATGGAAATTGGAAAAGACGGCTCAGCCCACATAAAATCTGATTTTCTTTCTGGAGGCACCTTTCATGAAGAAATCCCACATTAACAGTGGGAAGAAAGAACTAAAGTCGCTTGAAGTTCCAGGGTGCTACCAGAAGGGCCTTTTGAGCAGAAAGCTGCAATGATACTCAGTATTGTCTTTTCTGATCCATGTTAGTTAATGACTTACCCCATTCCCTAAGATGGCAGCATTTGGGATCTCAGTATCCATTCAGCTCCAATGAGCCTTATGGCACCCATGGCTTCATCATGTCATAATAGCTTCCAGTAAAATTTCCTCCAAGGCTTCCTTCATTATACTTGACAACTAAACTACTGTGATCTCAGAAATTAATTTTATAGATGCTATACCTTGCTTCCCTTTTCATTATCGTGCTAGAGTGGAAATCTTAGTATGTCTTATCAGCTGGCACACGAGACAGAATCTTATTGCGTATACAGTGTCTGGCTGGGATGGAGTTAAGTTTCTTCATAGCAGGCACGATTGTGATTTGCATTTGTGGCTACAGCAGTGTTCTGGTTATTGCTGAACAGTGCTTGCACAGCATGAAGACCTTCTCTACACCAACATCCATCCAAAGTGAGTAGGCTGGGGTGGGCAAGAAATTAGGAGAAGACACAGCTGGGACAGCTGACCCAAACTGATGAAAAGGATATTCCATACCACATGACGTCTGCTCAGCAACAAAATCTGAAGGAAAGGAGGAGGAAAGGGGAACATTCATGGTTATGGTATTTGTTTTCCCAGTCAACTGTAACGTATACTGAGGCCCTGCTTCCAAGGAACTGGTTGGACATCTGCCTGCTGATAGGATGTAGTGATGAATTAATCCCTTTCCCTTGTTTGTGCATGCAGCTTTTGCTTTCTCTATTAAGTGGTTATTTTCTTGATCCTTGGGTCTTCTGACCTTCCTTCTGTTTTCTCCCCATTGCATGTTAACGGGGAGTGAGTGAGTGTCACGATGGGTGTTTGGCTGCTGGCCGGCATGAACTCACCACTTTGCAAAACAATGCCAAACCTCAAATACCTAAAATAAAAAGTCAAACCCAGTGAATTTAGTGGAGAACATTCATAACTCTTCCTTTATATGGAGTTACCGCTTTACTTAATGTTGAAAAAGAAAGAAAGAGGAACCCAAAATATTTTGTAACTTTCCTAATTTTTTTTTTTTTTTTTTGCCAAATATGATTCTAAAGTTGAATTGTACTTTGAAAAATAATGTCAAATTGCAATGACTGAAAATATTAGTGTTGCTACTGTATATTGTAATTCTATTTTGTTTCAACCTGGTAATTATTGCTATTTCACCCAGAAACAAAATCAAAACACTACTTCTGAGCACTGTTTAAATTTTCATTGCTTTGTAAAAGAATTTTTCCATGTACGTGCTCTGCAGTATGAAATACATGGCCACCCATCACATAATCCAATGACGAACACTAATTTCAAGTGAAAGCACAAGAAACTTGCTTTGCAGACTCATCATATGTGCCATTTCCACCTGATAACTAATCAATACAATTCCGGTACTGTAGGTAATTTTCATCTGATTATTCAAATGGAATAAGCAAATGTACTGTGTGTTGCACATTTCATTCAGAGGAAAGTATGGAATAGCACCTTTGGCCATACCTCATTTTCAGATACAAAAAAGGCACTTCATACAAAAAGAAGAGTGTAGAAGTCCCTACAAGTAGGAGGTCTAGAGACTACTTATAGTTCATCTGGTACCATGGGAGAAATACAAGTATTGTGATGACAAATATGCAAGCTAAAATCCAGACCTGCTGTGAGATCTACCCAGGTACAACCTAGAGCATGTACAGAATCCATCTAAATCAATGCCATTCTGTCAGGGCACAGAAGTCCCACATGGATTACACTTGAAGGTCTGGATCTGGTCAAAAGATCATGAAATAAACAGATGAAAATGAACAAGAGATGGCATGAATGAACTATATAATTATCCTCCTTATGAAAAAAGAAAAGCCTATATTGACTATATTGTCAAAGAAATGAGTTAAAGCTGCTATGAAGATACCTTATCATTTCACTAATAAGAGTAGGAATGAAGGTGATTAAACTGTTCACTCTGTACCATGCTAAAGTGTGAAGCTGGTAAAGGAAATTTTTCTTTTGTTCTTCAAGGATGCATTTTATGAAAATGTTTTTGTTTACAATAATCTATCAGGGCTTAAAAAATATTTCTAGTATGTATATTCATTTTAATTTCAACCACAGATGGATAAATAAACATGAAAGTACCTTTGTAATATTAAAAATACTAAATACGTTGCTATACGTTTTTGCTTTCATTGTATTTTCCACAGTTTAAAATTTCAAAATAAATGACAGAGTTGTTAATAGGCTGTAGAGGATTTTTTCCTGTCCTCCCTTGATTTATTGCTGCTGAGAGTAAACTGATCTGGAAACAAGTGAGAATTCCCTTGCGAAATGTTCTAAAATCCAAATTCCTCATGGAGAAGAGAAAAATATTTGAGCAGAAACAATCATCCCCACGTGTATAGGCTTTGAATAATAACAGCCTGGTTTCTACATTTCTTTTGTGCATGATGTATCAATCCAATGTGAAAGGAAACATAAAAACAGCACATATATAAACCAAATGTGCACCAGCAAAAGCTTTAACAAACCCTAATTATTCAGGTGGTTAAGGAACAAGCTAAATAGCAGCACTAGTACACTGTAAATTCTTGCGGCTGACACAGAAGTGGTTATGACAGCTTTCACATTATCTCATTGCAGTATCGAGGCAGTAGTCGCAGCTGGCTCATATGTCAAAATGTGTCAGGACTTAAATGGTAAAACAGGAGTGCAACAGCAATTGGCTTTTCAATCAATAATGCAATCAATATATTTCACAGATATTTTCCCATATCTAAATTACTCTGCAGAGATGAGGTAGCCTGACTGAGTGTTTATAAATCAATAAAACACACAGCTAAAGGACATCTGCTCCTGTTCTTTTACTTCAAGGTGCAGTTTGCCTTTTATTTCCAACTCTCTCTTATTTAAGAATGTACTTTTGAGGAAAAACAGCTCACAAATCTTTTTTGTACACAAATCCGTTTTGAGTTGCATTATGACTATAGACTATTTTTGTTAATAATCATGTACTTAAGTTTTAAATAGGTGTAAGGGAAAGTTTCTATGGGCAACAGAGCTGAGAATTAAAAACATTCATTTCAGATTTGCAATATGTGTATATACAGGTATTTTATTTTACATTACATTTTTTTCTAAACACAGAGAAATGCCCGCAATTTTGAAATCCCCTGAACCTTAGGCAATGCATTTTTTCCCATGCAACAGAATTCTGGAAGATTCTCAGTGATATTTTGTAGAACAGCTTCTTCTCAAAGCATCACTGTTCTTATGATCTTCTTTTGCTAATATATTCCATTTTCAGCAGCAGATACATAAAAGGTGATAGCTCGTTACGATATTGCTATATGAAATTACAGAATTTGCCTTCTGCATCTTTTTTTGTTTGTGAAGAAGTGACTACTAGTAAGAATATGTATTTCAATGCCTATCATCAGATTAATTCCATAAAAGAATATAATTTGATGATTTTCCAGTGTATGATTACAATATATACATATACTATACTTAGGCATATATACAGTTGTATAGTGCACACAGAGATACATACAAATACGTGTGAAGCATTGCAATGCTGGAGTTAATTATATGAGTTAATGCAAATAGGTGTTCATTATTGTTATCTGCAGTACACGTTATACGGTGTTAAGAACTGAAAAATGTGTCTCTAAGTGTGCACTTTTAATGTAAAAAGACTTATGGTTTAGACTTATTCCGCTTCTGCTTGAAAATTGTATCAGGCATGAAACAGAGAGTAACAAAAACAATTACATCTTTCAGGTAAGACAGCCATATTCTGTCAAGAAGTACATAAACCCAAGCAAATTGCATTTGCTAATCTAGGTGTTCCATTAAAAATAGATTGTCACATTGGTGAACACCAACTAATCTTATCATGTTATATCTTTAGCTCACATGCTGTATATTCTCTCAATATATGCAATCTCTCTCACAATTGTGAGATCCGTCTCTGAACAACAGTTGCCACACAGTCAAAACACAAGCTAGAGGAACAGTGGTTCCCTGGTTCACTTACTCTGTGTGTTTTATTAAGATTTTTACTGAGTCTATTACTATATTATATCATTTTAGAGGATTTGTAGTTGATTTCATAGTATAATTCGAATATGGCTTCAACTGGAAAAGCTCCTGTTAACATAAATGAGTCCAAGATCTCAGATATTTCATTTCCAAATTAGCAAAGAGATTCTGTCTTTGGCCTCAATAGCTGACCACCTCAATAGCATACAGCAATATTGAAAAATAATTTGAAAATATTGTTATCCTAATAAAACAAACAAAACCCAAAATATTGTGGTACTTTATAGGATGGTTTCAATCAAGCTGAAGGCTTTTTACATCACTTTATATAAAAGGTTCCATAGTATCCTTTTTTAAACTCAGTTTCTAAAATTCTTCACCTTTTTGAAGATGCATCTGAATATTTTTTATGAACTGTGAAATTTTTTCACTGTCTTCACTGAAGTGTTTAGCAACCTTATTAAAGTATCAAACTCATGCAAAACAGACTAGAGTAAGAAGACCTCTTTTTTCTCTTAGTTAGCAGAAACATTAAATGAACATAACAAGTTACATCATCATAAAATGCTCTCAGAGCGTTCACCATTAATATTATTTTGATAGGCTCTTCAATGACTGAAACTGCTGGGACTTTTTACAGCTTTTGAAAACACTTTATTGTTTCAGTGACTGAGCTCTGTGGAATCCTAAGTTACAAATTCCTGCAAGTGTCGTTAAAGCCATTCCCATCCATTGTATATAAGTGTCAGAAATATTTTTAGAGACCTGAAAATCTATTAAACTTCCAGCTGAAAATGTATCTTAAGCTGCAAGTCAAACTCCCAGCAACCATAAAGTGGTTAATACGTTTATATTTGAGAAGCTGTAAAATAAGAGAACACTGCTGGGAACTTGAAATTGAAATTAGTTGAAGAATGCCCCTGGTGGCATGAACTTTATTTTAAGTAAGAGCTGGTCAAAATGCAATAGTTGAGCTTTGCAAAATATGGCGTTAACATTACTGAAGGTGTTCTGTTTTGCAAAAGTTGTCCAACATTTTATTTTGTGAATATTCATATTCCTTGTCTTACAGAAGATGACAGAACAAATAAACCTGTAGTCCTGGGAAAAACATTTGAGGAATCTTGGGTTTGTGTGTAAGCTGGGTAGGTACCCTTCATTACACAAGGCCAGGTTTCTCAACTGAAGGTCATGTGCTTTGGCTTAGTCACAGTATCTCATGTTTTCTTTCAAAATGATCCTCTCTCTTATAGGGTGTGGCCAGAGGAACTCCAGTAGTCTGAAACCTCCATGAATGACCTGTAAATGTTCTTGAATTTAAAATTTGATGTGAGGGATTAGAAACAAAGAGAAAATATTACATTGGATGACATGGAAAAAGCGAGTGACAAAACTCCCTGGAAGAAAGAAAAGAAAAAAAGAGACACACAGGGGAAGGGAAGGGAAGAAGGGAAGGGAAGGGAAGGGAAGGGAAGGGAAGGAAGGGAAGGGAAGGGAAGGGAAGGGAAGGGAAGGGAAGGGAAGGGAAGGGAAGGGAAGGGAAGGGAAGGGAAGGGAAGGGAGGAAAAAGTAGCAGGAATTATTTCACTAAGTAAAACAGTATTACCACACAGGGTTGTTACATATGTGAAGCTCTGAAATCCAAGGGGTAAACATGAGAGTCAATTGCGGACATGTGTATTTCCTAGTTTCAAATGTAGTTACATTGGATTCAGATGGGTGTGAGAACAACAAATGACCTTTTCTTGGTTGGTTTTGTTTTTTTGGTTTTTGTTTTTTTTTTGAGAATAGCCATAAAAACAAGAGTCGAAAATCTTTTTAGGCTTTTAAATTTAGAAATAATTAAATGGAATGTAAGGAAAAAATACATTTATAAATTGCACTTTCACTGAAAGTGTCATCAGGTCAAATGACATCCAGGATCATATACAGTCAGCCCAGTTTCTAATTCTGTTTATATAGATTATATAAAATGTAATGGTTAACCTGTGGACTGTAAACTACAGTCTAATTATATAAGTACCTAAATCAATAAGCCCAAAACATATAAATGATGGTAAAGGAACACAGCAGAAGACAAAGCAGCTGGTTTTGGCTGGGGTAGAGTTAATTTTCTTCATAGTAGCTAGTATGGGGTTATGTTTTGGATTTGTGCTGGAAACAATGTTGATAGCACAGGGATGTTTTAATTATTGCTGAGCAGTGCTTACACAGAGTCAAGGATTTCTCTGCTTCTCACACCACCTGACCAGCGAGTGGGCTGGGGGCGCACGAGAAGTTGATGGGGAACACAGCCAGGAAAGCTGCCTGCAACTGACCAAAGAAATATTCTGTACCATATGATGTCATGCTCAGCATATAAAGCTAGGGAAGAAGAAGTGAGCTGATCCATCAACTGGAGATCTCCAAGGAGTGATCAGCGAGACACACTCAACTTATAGTAGCCCCATATGGCCAGTGCAAAAGTCTGACAGAGTAATGCAACCACTAAATGCTGCTGTACCAGACATATTAGAGCTCAAATATGAACTTGAGTCAAAGGCACCTGAGTGGTATGCTACGATTGACATTGCCAATGCATTTTTTTTCAATTTCTTTGGCAGCAGAGTGCAGACCACAGTTTGCTTTCACATAAAGGGATGTCTGGTACACCTGGAATTGACTGCCCCAGGGGTGGAAGCACAGCCCCACCATTTGTCATGGACTAGTCCAAACTGCATGGGAAAAGAATGATGCCCCTGAACATCTACAATACATCGATGACATCATTGTGTGAGGTAACAAGGCAAAAGAAGCATTTGAGAAGGGGAAAAGAGTAATTCAGATTCTTCTGAAAGCTGGTTTCATGATAAAAAAGGCAATATCAAGGGACCTGCACAGGAGATGCAGTTCTTGGGAATAAAATGGCTGGATGGAAGCTGTCATGTACCTGTGGTTATGGTCAGCAAGTTAGCAACTATGTATCCACCAGCTAACAAGAAGGAAACACAAGCTTTCACAGGCCTTTTGGGATTCTGGAGAATGCATATTCCAGTTTATAGTCAGCTTGTGAGCCCTGTCTATTGAGTGACCTGAAAGGACAACTCAATAGTATGGAATAAGAGATGGAGATTACATTGGGTCTGGCTGAGATGGAGTTAATTTTCCCCATAGTAGATTTCACAGTGCTGTGATTTGTGTTGGTAGCTAGAAAGGTGTTGATAACACATCAGTGTTTTGGCTACTTCTGAGCAGTACTCCCATAGCGTAAAGGCTATCTCTCCAACATTCCCCCTCACCAGTAGGCTGCGGGTGGACAAGATCTTGGGAGGGGACATAGCCAGGACTATTGACAGGACTGGTCATATGGGACTATCAAAAGATGAAGGAGTCTTGCTGATCACTCCTTGGCTCTCCAGTTGATGAATCAGCTTATGGATGGGAGCCAGGAAGTTTCAGTTTGTGCAATATTGCTGCTGATGCACTGTCCTGGTAGCAATTGGCACCCGCTGTTCTTCAACTCACAGGAATCCCACAATGAAGGCATCTTCTGAGAGGCCAGGCAGGGTAGACAGGTGTTTGATCTTCTCTGTAATCACAGTGGCTACACCAAAAGCCCATTGGTATCCCTTTGTGCCCTCTCCTGAGGTAGTATATGCCAAGAGTTCAAGCGGCCTCTGGGCCGGTCATGATGGAGTGCTTTTCCCTCTTGCCCCTGTTAAGCTCACCTCAGCCTCCAATACAGACAATTCTTGGCATCCCCCCATCACTCCAGAGATCTAGATGGATTCTGTGCCCCTATACGCTGATGGCACCAGTGTACACTGGACACCAGTGCACACTAAGCAGCAGTGCCTACAAAAGCCTTATACTTCTGTGGGTCTGATGTGCCAGGCCATCAAATCCACACAGTCCGGTACACCCGATCATTCCTTTCCTCCTCTTGGCCCAAGGCAGGGACCCTCTATTGCTGTTCCTGGTCAGAGTATTCACTCTTTGACCCTTGCAGTGCCAGATCCCCTCACCAGGATCAAGGGAAGTGATTTCAGTTCATCTATGTCTGGGAGATGACTGATTGCCATCTTATGTCTCTACAGCAACTAAGCTGACAGCCTTCTTGGGTGGTCCCTTCTTAACAGCTGCCTTCCCTCTAAGTTCACATACACAGGCTTCCAGCTTGAAGGTGGGTTCACCATTCACTTCATCATGTCCTTCCCCTGGTCACACAGGAAGACCCAGAGTATGCCACACAGCATGTATCAGGGACTCCCTTTCCCTCTGACCGGGTCAGGAAAGGACTGATTTACTGGGGCACCCCTGACAGCCAAGGCTCTGGCCCATACGGATGAGGAGGTACAGAGATTTTCCTCAAAGTTTTAGAGCCAAGAATATACTCTCTCCACAGTTGGTGTACCCATATCTGGGGTCTACATTGCTGTCAAACTGTTAGAATACGACACTGGGGCACTTTGAATCACCTTCCTCCACATGGCCCATATGCCCAGGACATCCTCTGGATCTATGGAGACCTCATCATTGTCTAGATCACTGAAGACGACTTTCAGCATCACTAATTCTTCAGGTCCTGGATGTCTTCATCTGTGGTAGTCCACTTTTCTGGGGAGTTCACAAGATCTTCCTTGAATGGTTATCTCGCCCTCACACTTCAGAGAAGCCATCTCCAGAGACTGCAGACTGCTGCCTCTTTTCCAATTCCTTTCTCAGTTCTCTGGTTTCTAGCAAAGGATCCCAGCTGTTGGGCTGCCTTACCTTCCAATTGCTGACTGTCAGCACCATTATCCCAGCATCCGAGCAGTCAGGCAGCGACCCGCTCACCTGGCTAGTGACTGTGGTCTTTGAGCATGTCTTGAAGTTCTGATGAGGTCAGGGACTGGGTAGTTTCTGCTTCCTGTCTGAATTCTCTCCCTCCTTCCTCCAATTTCTTTGTCTCCTCCTTTAATAATTGATAATGATATGGAGCCATTGGTTTTCTTGACCCCCCCTTTTTTTTTTTTTGTTACTGAGGCAATTACTGTAGTTGTTTGGGTCCTTGCCTCAACCACAGTTCTCTGAGAATACTGAACTCTAGCTTTATAGGCATAGGCCAAGCCCTAGTACAGTGCTAGAAGCTTCTGGGTTTCATTGGAGTAGGCAAGGCAGCCTTCTACCAGGTAGTGTATCAGTTTGCCAGGGTTGCTTGCCTGTTCAGGTGTAAAATCCCAGGTTATGGGAGGTGACAACCACTCTAGGAACCTGCCCAAATACCCTGCCACCCAGGAATCGGCCGCCTCAGGGCACATTTCAGTAGCGCCTCACCCAAAAGTGAATTTGGTGAGTTTGCTGCTGTGAGACCACTGCTCAACAGTAGCCAAAACACTGGTGTGTTATCAATACCTTTCTAGCTACCAATACAAAGCGCAACACCATGAGGGCTGCTGTGGTGGAATTTAACTCCATCTCAGCCAGACCCAATACAGGAAGATGGAAAAAATAAATAAATTTGTCCTTGGTCTAGACAGCTTTGGACCCTGAGTAGTCTTTAAATAAACACAGCTGGTAGTTGGTTCATGTAGAACTTCATCCCAGCAGAATGGGGAACAAATCTCTCTAGCACCTGTGTACTATCTTATGAAAATAAATGCTAAAGACAGAATTTTTTTTTGAGGCTGAAATACCTGAGTGTCTTTAACGTCTCTTGGTTAATGGAGATCTAGGACTAATTTGGATACCCAATGAAGACATCTACAAATGCCTTTTGGGGCAGCTTAAGCCTATTCCTCCTGGATTCCAGTCACTGATCCAAAAAGCATAGATCTCCTGTAGGTCTTGTATTTTACCTGCCATTTTACATGCACGTCTTCAATACCTGGAGTATTTCAGATGTTACAAGTTGTCTTAGTGTGGGTAACTGAATTGAACCCCACATGTTATTGGCGTCTCTTGGAAAAGCCATGTGGTGTTTCGTAAGGAATGTAGACTAGGTATAGAGCTGTGAAAGCTGGTTTTGTAAACCTATCCAATAGCTATCATTCTATTAGTATAAAATATAATGATATATCTTTCGGAGTTATTTCTATGCACCTTATAAAATATATAGAGTACACTGATATCCTATAACACCTTCCGGTGAGTTTGGGAAAATCTGTATGCGTACCATTCAAAGGAAAGTGAGACACATGGAGGGTAGAGATAAAAGGAAACAATAACTGCAAATGGAGACATCAGGCTATACTGAGCCAAGACTGAATTTCATATTGAATGGAACACTCCTCAATTTTTTTTAAGACATAATTTCTGTTAAAAACTTCAAAGTATTTATATAAATTATATTGAACATGGATGACTTGTTTACTCAAGGCTAGAAAATTAACCAGTCAGAAATATTTGTTGTGGGAGTAAGCCATCAAGGTTTACAAGGTCGGTTTAGGGGGCCTTATCCCTGCTACCAGGACTAATTTTGTTATTGTATTGCTGGTATTATATTGCAGTTTTTTTGATGGGAATCTATTTTAAAATGCATACACAGAATGAAATCAGTATGAATCTTGCTTATCAGCAATAGCTAAATATCAAATACCAATCAACTTTCTTGCTGTTTTTTTAGTTTTCAGAATCTCCTAAGTAAAAGCATCTGATAGCAAGTTTGTTAGAAACTCTTATCAAAATGACACAGGAAAAAAACACTTAATAGATTAAAAACAGTTGCATTTGTCCAATGTAATCTGATAAAGGTGAAGTAAGCTGTCAACAGAGTAGTTCACTGATTCAGTGGAAAGTCCGTAAAGTGTATAGGGGTTTTGTGTATTTTTATTAATATTTACTTTATGTTACTACAAATAGTGAGAATTAGCACAAAATACTTACTCCTTTCTTTTGATAACAAGATCCTTAGTGACATCTAAGTAACACTTAACTTCAGAGTTTTTCATCCCTAGATCATATAGTGAATCTGATTTGCATTTCAGATTATGTCTTTTGGAAGTCAGACAATTTGTTCATGGCAACCAGCTATGAGAAGCTGCAATATTTTTGTTGAGGGTCCCAAGTTGATAGAAGTGTGGAACACAATCCCCGAGAATTTTTTCTACTCTCTCAGGCCTAAACTACTACATAGTGAGAGATGGCCTTTCAGCTGTTAGCTGCTCAGTTTTAAATGGTTGGTTGATCTGGACAAAGAATGCTGAGTGTTCTCAGATGGCAAGGCTGGCTCCAAGTGACAATCAGCACAAACTAAGGAATGTAGCTAAGGAATACATTGCCGTCTTCCTATATAAAGCTTCAGCTAAAGGAATAACTTTGTAGGACAATGAGGAAGCCTTTGAGTTGGATGTCTTTTTCTTGCAGCACTGAGGAAAAGCAGTGAAAAGAGGGGTGGGGTAGCTGAAATCATTGGAAAGAATTGTGGAAGAGAAGAAAAGATTAGCTAGCTGCATGTGGGGACATTATATCATGAGATAACACATGTTCCCACAACTAGGAAAATTAATAGAATCATACTTGTAAGAATCACAAAAAATTATGAGAAGTAATAAAAAAAGATTGCACATGTAAAGTTGTTGGCCAAATATTAGACAAATAATTTTAATAGTGAAAAAAAAGATATTGCATATGCAGTTGTCACCAATGTATAATAAGGAGATCAGCTATTTTTTCTGAAATGTTAGAAAATTTCTACGAAACTCAGTGTCTCATGGCAGTGCACCCTTGTGCACCAAAGGAGACATTCCTCTGCCTCTTTGGTGTACAAGAGTTTTACCAGATGCACCTGCCAGGAGACCCAGAATATAAAGCATTCACTTCCCAAAACAAAAGGAAATGCCATTTTAAAGGCTGAGGAGGTATCTCATCTGGGCCTCATCTGCTGCACTAGGAAAGTGCAACAGATGTCCTGCACATCCTATACCATAGATTTGGCCTTGGACACACAGAATAGATGGCATCATAATGGACTTTTAGGTACCTCTCTTTGGGCAACTGAATCATGGCTGGATAGTCATACCATCTATTTTTCTCCAGGAATAAACAGGGATCATTAAGAAACAGTCTTCTCAACTCAGAAGGCTAAAGTTGGGAAGTGGAAACATCACTCTATTCCTTAACTCCTGTTCAGAAGGCAACTCTGGAAACCAGTTACATATCCGAAGAACAGAAGAATGTTGTAAAGGCCACAGAAGTTACCAAGATTAGCATTTATAATGCTATTTACCTTTGGCTTGCTTTAGAGTAAGTTCATCACAGAACTGTACATTTATGTTCAGGTCACATAATAATGTGAAAAATACCATGTAATCACAGGAACGTGGCAATAGCCTCTCTAACCAGCATTCCACAGATGTTGTTAAAAAATCTTCTGGTACTAACTTGTAATGGATCACAATTCTCAATACCATTTTACAGGGACTTTTGAAAGTATAGAATAATTATACATTTTAACTTTTTTTTTTTTCCCCCCTGAAGTACCCAAAAGTTTCACTTGGAGATTCCTTTTCCTTTCATTATTATTAATTTAGCTGTTATGATAAGAGCTATTGTCAGTCAGGATCAGGTACCTGTTGCTCTAGGGGTTGAAATCACTGAGAGTAAAGCTTTCCACAGTCTAGCTCCAAGCAGTTAATTGTCCTGACATATTTCTGCTCAGCCGCCATAACTGTCAGTAAAATGGGAGTTTCAGCTGCAAACGGTAGCCTCAGGTATACTGTTAAAAACTTTGCTATTGCATTAGAGATTTGCGATCCATTAGGTAATGAATGGATTACACTGAGCAACTAGAGAAGATTAATTGGTTATTGTTTGTAAATTGCTTTGCAGATAGTAAGTCTCATATAAGTGCTCTGTATTACTGTTATTAATGGACTATTTTTATCTGTAGTGGATATCTTGCTTTACCATTGTTCATATACATAAAGAGAAACTGTAATACTTTCCTTCAGACCAGCATTCAGAACTTCAAAAGAAATTACTTTTAAGCTGAATAGACTGACTAACGTTTATCAAGAATGAGGTGATATGTGACTGTAAAGAAAAGAAAGAATATGTACAAAAATGTATTTAAGTTATTTAAAGAGAGATCTCAGTAGATGCTTTGCTAATATGAAATTTTCAGGTATGACCTGGCAATTTGGAAAACAAAAGTCCTAAAAAATCCAGCCATAAGCTTTTGTCATATCTTCTCTATAAAAACCCAGCCACAAGCTTTTGTCATATCTTCTGTATCTCCTTAATTCTTCTGGAAATATACTCTTTCCTGACTAATATCTTACAGGATATTATCATAGTTCCACTACTTAAAAGATTTAAAGAATCTTTGTTTGAGAAAGAATAAGGAAAGTATTGACAATTATAACAATCTGATCAGAAATCTGTTTTAAGAAAAAATATCTTTTAGTATGGTTACATTTTTTCATCTGTGATGAAAAATAGAATAGCGTCTCTATTTTTGAGCTTAATTTCTGAAGATCCTGTGTCAGACATTCAAGAGTGTTCAGGTATTTGAATGTGCAAACTGATATTTGCAGAAGAAACCAACAAAAAAGTCTATTAGCAAACCTATGCCTAAATATCTTTTCACCCTTAGTCTCACATGCCTAACATAACTCTCTAGACTATTCTCACTCCTGTAAGATTACATAGATTCTCATATTCTCTGATAAGTAATTCCTAGAAAAAACCCAAGGTATGACTTCTGTGGCATGCAATATTGTTACTGATATGTTCTTGTGTAAACGACAGCATCATTTAGAAACTTGGTAAACCACCACACACATATCTAGAAAGTAAATGAATATACAGGATACTTAACAGTGCTGATAAAAGAATTTGTAACTAACATATTGATACGGTCCACTGCATTGTTTTGCCTCCCTTGCCATCTTAGCAATGTATCTTAGGCTCCCATGCTAATATGGCTGTAAGTTTTTGAGACTACAGCAAGCTCATACCTGGCCAACTAAGTACATAAACTGGAGTCTGTTTGCACCCCCTTATGCAGAATATTTAAGAGATAAGACATGAATCCCCATTTAAGATATAATACATTAATTCTTTTCTCCTAGCTAGCAGAAAGAAAACAAGAAATTAATCTAGATTCCTGTCAGTGTTATCTCAGCATCATTTTGGGGTAGTCATTATACACTTTTCAACCTCTTTCAATTTCAGATAGCTGGCAGAGCAACCACATCACACTCAGCTAAATCTTATGCATCTCTAACAACTTCAGTAGATTCTTGCCATCCTAGAAGTGAAAGAACAGATTTGTTGAGTCCATATGTGATTGTTTCACTAACTGAACAGATGACTCAGATACACTTCAGTGTCAAATCTACATGTGTGTACACTATTTATTCCTAATGATGGCTCAGGTTAAAACTAGACCAGATATGTATCACAGAACAGTGTATTCCATTCTTTAAATAATTTAAAACAGTCAAAACCCAAGTTTATATTATGTCTTTCACTTCAGTGATGGTATATTTCAGGTGCTACAGAAGTGCCGTAACTTCATCTGTATAATCCAGCAATATATTTAAGTCAGATTCTCTGTATTGGATTTTTCAGTTATACGATTCAGTGTTTGGAAGAATCCCAATTATCTGATGTTGAAAATATTGATGAGGTGCTAAACTGCTGCGGTGGCAAAATCTGCTCAAGCCTTTTACAATATTAGATACATATCGTGATGCCTAATATTGTAGTGGCATAGGTAACTTTCCCATTACATAGCACGTTCCCGTTATAAATGTGATTTGTGACATTTTTGCTAACTACTGTCAGAAATAATCCATCACTGAACATCTTTTAGATTATCCTTTGTGATTCCTTTGAGATTCTGTTAATTTAGCATACATCTAAATGTGCATCATATGATAATATTAATTTTTAAGGAAGTTGTTTCAGGGTATTTTTGGTAGAAATATATGCATAAGCAAACAAGTACATAACTATTGGAATGTCTTTGTGTGTTGACCGGGCTGGATGAGATTTCCTACATGAATAAAAATCATTAGTTAGTAGAAAAGCACTGACATTAGGTTTCTGATATATAGCTAAGGAACTCCATTCCAAATTTCCACACTTCTACAACTAAGCAAAAAAAAAAAAAAAAAAAAAAAAAAGAAAGAAGAAAGTCTGATGTCTTAAAAATGTAAAATATAGGAAAAACATATGCAGATAGCAATATTTTACTCCTTTTCTGTGGGAAGAATGAAAGCACTTCCCTGCTGTAACCACAGGAACAAGTGGAAGATAAAAGCTTGCTTTGGGAGAGTTTAGGAATAGTCTGTTCATTGCACCTTTCATACTAGCAATTTAAGCCTTAATTTTGCTCTGCACCTTGTGATTGGGATCAAGGGAAATATATTGTCATTTCACTTTGTTAATGAATTATTTTGGGGAAGGAGAGGGAAGGGTACTTTAAGTGGGTGTGAAAGACTATACTTCGTGCTAAAGAATGAAGAAAGGTAGCTATAATATCTGGTGGAGTGCAGCATTACAAAACATAGTGTTCTTTGTTCTTTATTTCTGCATCTGGTGTGGTCATTTCTAGCTATGCAAAGATTGTCTGTCAGGTTGTTAGTATAGTGTATTTTGCTTTAAATATCAAAGAAGAAACAGACTTGATGTTTGTGAGGATTGATACAAAGATTGTGACAATAGTTGGTTTGTAACGACAATGCTAAAATAGTATTTTGAAAAAATTAAATGAAATCAAAACTCTTTAAGTTTATAGTATTACTCTTCCAGTCAATTGATAATGTTTTTGGATCACTGGTAGATAAACAAGTATATAGTTTAACTGTATTTCTCATGTGTTATTTTCCGTCGCAGATTACCTAGACAGAGAAGAAATCTTGACATACAACAGATGATAGAAGATGTGAATTAAAGTATTGAAGAATTCAAAACAGGAAATAGAAAATAAAATTCTAGCTTCATATTCCTTGAATAAAGGCATTGAGGGTGATGGGAAATTCATATGACATAGAGGAGGACAGAATTAGATCTGTGCTCTTGGGTTTTTTGAAAGCAAGTAACACTATCTTTGAGGACTGTTTTTACATTACAGTTTGGGATAGTTTCAAGTAGTCACATGGTTTAAAAGTTATGGTTACGATTCATCCATTCATTGAGAATGACTTTTAATCATGGAAACAGACCCTGTACAATTAACATATATTTGTCCAGAAAAACAGGTGAATGTACTTGCTCAAAGCTAGAAGACAACTGCTGAATTCAAGAAAACAAGGTAAGTCCTCCAAAGATCAGTGCTCTGTTTTTTATCACACATTTTAGAAGATTTTGTCTGCTGTATGGAGAAAAATTAAGAACTTGTGGCATCACAAACACAAATGATTTGTCAGAAATAAGGCACTAGCTGGTAACAGAATTTCTAAATAAGACACGTGCCAGGAGTTAAAGGAAATGTTTTGTGGAAAGCAACTTACCACATGTGTGTGAACTCCTAATTACCTTGGTCTATGGACACTCTTGTCACTACTGTTCTCAGAATTAAATTATTTTCCTTAAATTATAGAAACAACAGAACCTTTATGTCTTCATATTCTCTCAAAAGCTGTGGTAATGCTACGAAATTAAGTTGTTGTTAAGTGTGTTTCCTGAGAAAAAGGCTTAAATAGATATATATTAGTGGCAGGTTGCTGACAAATTTATATTCATTCATATTTGTATTCACTAATGTACAATGAAGAGGTGAATTTAAGCAAGCAGGATTGTCATCTTCTTCCTAACAAGGATGATGTAGAAATACTATTTTGTAAGAATGAAAAGAAAAAGTCTGGCACCTATTAAGAGGAAGAAAGCATCTGACATTGATTACCCACTGAAATAAATAATTGTAATTTCAGTATATTTTATTCACTGTTTCACAAGACCAGGAAATTTGGTTCTGGAGAAGAAATTGGTTAATGTATGTACTTTCATCATTAGAAGTCCAAACATAGCACCGGGAAGTTCAGTGTAGGAATCTAGGTGGATTAATAGTGATCAGAGGACTTTCTGCTGTTCATACAGGTATTAGAACAGGATGCAGAAATTAGTTGAGGCTGGACAACCACACGGACGGATAAGCTGCTGTAAGGAATTCAAGCATTTCACTCCATTTTAGAGTGCTAGATAAAGTGCTCTGGTGCTATGTTAACTACCTCGTAGGCCAAGATGATTTGGGTCTTTTCATGAAATGAGCCACATACAGAGTCATATTAGGAAGCATTTACTGTCTCTCAGTCCACCATTGCTTCAGTCCTTGCTTAAGCTTTGTACAGGACATAAAGATTCCCCTGGTGGCCAAGAAGGCAAATGTCATCCTGGGGTGCATCAAGAAGAGTGTGGCCAGCAGGTCGAGGGAGGTCATCCTCCCCCTCTACTCTGCCCTGGTGAGGCCGCATCTGGAGTACTGCATCCAGATCTGGGCTCCCCAGTTCAAGAAAGACAGGGAACTGCTGGAGAGGGTCCAGCAACGGGCTACAGAGGTGATTAAGGGATTAGAACACCTCTCATATGAGGAAAGGCTGAGGGACTTGGGTCTCTTTAGTCTACAGAAAAGAAGATTGAGGGGGGATCTTATTAATGCTTACAAATACTTAAAGGGAGGATACCAGGTGGATGGGAGCAGTCTTTTTTTCAGTGGTGCCCTGTGATAGGACAAGAGGTAATGGGCACAAGCTTGAACACAGGAAGTTCCATCTTAACATGAGGAGGAACTTCTTTACTTTGAGGGTAGTGGAGCACTGGAACAGGCTGCCCAGAGAGGTTGTGGAGTCTCCCACTCTGGAGACATTCAAAACCCGCCTGGACGCCGTCCTGTGCAACCTGTTGTAGGTGACCCAGCTCTGGCGGGGGGGTTGGACTAGATGATCTCCAGAGGTCCCTTCCAACCCTGACCATTCTGTGATTCTGTGATTTGCATTTCCATTACTAATTCCTGAACAATAGCTCAATTTTACTTTTTTCTTCTTTCTACAACTTTTTCTCATCAGTCTTTTTTGTCCTGTGAAAATATTTAAATAAGAGTTCTTAAACAAAACTCTTGATAGTGGCTTGCTATACAGAATATTCAAGTCAGGAAACTGGACATATTAACCACAAGAAGTTTCCTTCCTCTTGGCTAGCGATTTAGTAAGTATTTGTGAATGTCTGCCATATTTCAGACACAGAATTCTTAACAAAATAAAATAATTTGGAGAGCTTGTCAATTATATTATAAATATTTCAAACAGAAGAAATGTGGGAAGTGGATGATAGTATGTTAGCTAATCAGTTTAACAAAGTGAGTCTTCTGTCTGAATAACTTCCAAATATGAGTCAAGATATAGAAAAAAGAAGTATTTTTAGGCTTGGGAGCAGAATCATGTTCTTTGCATGGATTGGTATGGATTGAAGAACCCAATCTTTATTTTCTCCATTTTAAAGTATGGATTTCAGAAATTTCAAAATAGGACATCAACTTATATTACTGTAATCATGTTAACACACAGAACACTGAAAATGAACCTTATTTGATTTGATAGCTCATTACTTGCTTTCACAAAAGTACTCTGAGTACACAGCATATCAAATTAAAACACACGTGCAATGAAGACTTTTGAAAAGGTCCTGAAATTATATAGTCCATCTACAGCTATCTATTGAGTGTAAAAACAGCATCAGTGACATCCATCAAGCTGAAGAGAAATACACCAATGAATGTTTCTTAGATTATAACAAAAGAGGGGTGGGGGGGGTGGGGGGCACTTCTCAATGGAGCATGAAAGGGATTTCCCAATTTCATGGAGTATATACCAGCAGTATGTTGGCCATGTTTCCCACTCTGTACTACATTGCAAGACTTGTATGCCGCAAAGTGCCCCCCAAGCATGTGCATCAAACAGCATTACCCCATGCTCTTGACCTTTATGCTGCATGCTGTTTTCCTCACATGGTATTACCATAAACACCGTACTCCCATACTCACCATCATCATCTCACAGTATTATATCACAGTCACTACTTTCAGAAACCTTAACCCTTCCCCACACTCCTCCTACCTTCTTACCTTCCTACCAGAAGGATCATTTTTTGAGAAAAGTGCATGTATCCTAGGATCCACCATAGTATCTGTTTGAAGGTTTTTCTTGTAAAACCATCAGGATGACCTGCTTGCTATCTAGGTATCTCTCTTTGATTTGAAATTCTACTTTAGAGATTAAGATTTTAAAATATAGGTTTTAATAATCTGATTTTTAAACACACATATTTTATTAGCTGCAGTCCCGTCATGGTTTCAGTTGGGAGAGAGTTGACTTTTATACTGGCAGCTGGTATAGTGCTATGCTCTGGATTTGGGATGAGAAATGTTTTGAGAGCGCACTGGTGTTTTTAGTTGTTGCCAGGCAAAGACTTTTCTGCTCCTCACACCACCCCACCAGTGAGTAGGTTGGGGGTACACAAAAAGTTGGGAGGGGACACAGCTGGGACAGCTGAGCCCAACTGACCAAAGGGATATTCCATACCATATGACATCATGCTCAGTATACAAAACTAGGGGAAGAAGAAAGAAGGGGAGGGGCCTTCAGAGTGATGGCATTTGTCTTCCCAAGTAACCATTACACGTGATGGAGCCCTGCTTTCCTGGAGGTGGCTGAACACCTGCCTGCCGATGAGAAGCAGTGAATGAATTCCTTGTTTTGCTTTGCTAGTGTGCTCAGCCTTTGCTTTACTTATAAAACTGTCTTTATCTCAACCCACAAATTTTCTCACTTTTACTTTTCTGATTATCTCCTCATTCCCAACCAAGGGGAGTGAGCCAGCGGCTGCGTGGTCCTATCTGCTGACTGGGGTTAAACCACAACAAGTCCATATTAATATTTATTTACAAAATGTAAAACAGTTACAGTTTGTTCTTGGAAGTGGATACCAGATCTGTCATTGTGTTTGCCATGTTCTGACACCATCCTCTGTACTAAGCCAATTTAGAGAACAGGAATAAGAAGATATTTAATTTCTGTCTCTATTAAAATTCTGTTTGAGATGAGCAGGTTCTGACAAAACCAGAGCAATTCCAGAACATAAAGAGGTGCAACTCTAAGGAGTTTACTCCAGAGAAAGGCTGAACTTCTCATCCCAAATGCGTGATTTTTAGAATCATGGTTTTCATCATGGACACCTGAATTTTGCATGTGTGCCATTGGTTACTATTATTTTATTTCTAGCTCATTTGAGTCAAGCATATATTTAGTACTGAAAATAGTACAGAATATAAATTAAAAAGGAAAACTTCCTTACCACAAGAGTGGAGATTTTTTTTTAAATCTCCTTTTGCTCTTTACATTCTTTCTTTAAGACCCTCAAAACATAGTGTGGTTCTGGAAACCTGGATTGCTTGCTGAACATAGAACTTTTCAACATAGAAAATGTCATTCTTGAATTCAGTGGCAGACTGTGCATTTGCACAGACTTCTGGAACCAGATCACTGGATTTAGGGAGTTACAAAATCCCAGCTGGTGTCATTACTGTTTTCCTGATCAGTATGGAGCCTATAGAGCCTTTTCTTTCCACACATGCATATGAAGAAAACTGAAAAGGTAACATATGAAAAAGGCATGTGTTGCATAAACGTGCATCTCCAATTACTGTCTGAGCTTGGTAAAATAAAGAAGGCAGTAATGGGAAGAGTCTTGTAGAGGATTCTTCTTGAGAACAGAGGTGAGTGTTTAGGTGCTTGATAGCTGTGGATTTCAGCCTTTTACATAAGGACACAAAAGGTCCATTTCGGTTGCTCCAAAACAGGCAGCTACTGCCAATTAGGATGACTTAAGACATCTGAGTTAACTCCATGAAGCTATGAGGTATGACACAGGATTGAACTCCTCTACAGAAGCAGCTGGAGGCAAAGTGGGCTACTTGAGGGCAACTCAAATGACTGACCCAAAATGAACTGAACTGAGACCATAAACTACAATTCAGCTCCACGCTAAGACACCTGAATGTATAGGTCTCTATGTAAGCCAGAAGCTAACAATTAAGTTTTAGACAAATGAATACCTTAGCAAGTATGGAGCCTAGAAAGCATTTCAGCTGACCAGCTTCTCATGTCCACCTGGGGGGAAACTCTTTAGGCTCTATTTACTGTATTGATGATATCTTGACTGCATAGACAGCTGACATCTAGATATTGACATATAGAGATCTATATTTAGATGTCTTAATCCGAAGCTGCGCACACAAAGGTGCAACTGAAAGGAGAAAGAGAAAGAAACTCCAGAAGAGAGAAGAGAGATCCACAAGGTTTCAAAGAAAATTAGAAATAGTAAAATAGTTGTATTATAAGATTAGTAAGGGAAGGAACTAATTCATATATTTTATCAACATATGTTGTACACATTGCTTAAACTAGTGTCAAAAGGGTAAATATAAAGTATTGATACATGGTGTTTTAGTAGAATGCTTCAAACAGGTCAGCTGACTAAAGGAAGTTCCGAAATTAAAAAAATAAACAATGGCATGTAACTGATACCAAGGTGAGACAAATTTTATTATTGATGAGTTAATAAAAGGTAGACTGGAATGTGTATGAAGACAAATTGAAATCAAGAAGCATGAATAAGAATGAGTACTTATAAGTGAAGAAAGACTTTAGAAAAAAAAAGTGAAAGAAAAAAAGTTAGTTTTAAAGCCTTAGCTTACAGTTATGTTAAACTGTAACACAAACAAACAGACATTATCTGCTGGTAGCATTCTACCATACCAAGGAAAATTCAATCCAGCTTCCCTACCAGAAGTGAATTGAATTTATTTTAAATAAGATGTGATATAGATTGCTTGAAAAAAATTCTGCATTACTTAAGAAGCTGAAAAAAACAGAGTACAAGTATGTGAAAAAATAAAAGATCAGTAATTGAGAATTTCTGAACAGATTAGAGGAAACAGACTGAGAGTGAGCCAGTCTGGCAGGATAGAAAACACTCACAAATAACAAATTTAGTATAAAAATGTTATTTAAAAAATACATTAACTTGGACTAGACAATACAGAAGCAAGCAAATTTTGCACACTTGTGTGAAATGTGAAACATTCCTGTTTGTGGGCAGTTTGGGCTTGCAGTAAAGTCAATAGGAGTCAACGTACTAATCACCTTGTAGAATTGGACAGATGGTATATATTGTGTGCAGTTCATATTTTATTTAATTCTTTGGCAGAGGGAAAGAATTACAGGTCAATATTTGTCAGGAAATGCTGCAGCTAATGAGAAAGTAAAGGAGAATAATGCATATGAGCTTCTAACTTTCTTTTTACTTGGAAAGCTAGTGACTCTGTTAATTAAACAAATTCATATATCCAAATGAGAGGTTTTCAGGCAATGCAGTAACCTAACCCATATATTTCAATCATGTTTATCAATTTCAGTGATGATCTCACTGCAGAAAACTTTTGAACTTTT
Source organism: Charadrius vociferus (assembly GCF_000708025.1). NCBI lineage: Eukaryota > Metazoa > Chordata > Aves > Charadriiformes > Charadriidae > Charadrius > Charadrius vociferus. Next base: position 719,586 of record NW_009648555.1, on the reverse strand, counting down.
AGTAAAAATACTGTTAATGTTACTTCTTTATCAATCAGTGCTTATCTTCACAACAGCAAAGGCAAGCAATAGCAAAGATCTTTGGGTGTCTTCTTACCCTCGCAAATGAGACAGTGCCAGATTATCACAGAGAGGCCACGGGCTATCATTCTGTGAATCAGTCATACAGTCTGGTTTCTGTCCATTTCTGATTTCAAGCAATGCAATTGTTTATGTGTTGCTAGTTTTTCAGTATGGCTATTCCCAACCATAGAAACATTTTTTTTCTTCTGGTCCTGATGGCAAAAGAAGTGTTTGAAGTGAAAACTGAAGTAAAGATGTTATCCTTATCCTTGATTTCTATTTCACCACAAGTTTGCAAAAGGTACAGCTAAGATTCAATCTGCTTCAGTGAGGTACCTAAACAATATCAAAATTTTGGGTGCCTAGGAAGAAGTCCCGTTAAGCAAACACATAAAAGTTACTAGGAGGGAAACAAAGACCTGTGGGGAAACTCTATCTGCTTGAATCAGACATTTAAACTAAGGTATAGAAGATCTCCCTCTGGAGGCCTTGGCTACTTCTACATTCACAATTTGGTACAAAACATTACTGCCGCTGTGAATCAGTGAATGCCCTGTTTGTCCCAAACTGCTACACATGGCAGGGGGGTTGGAACTAGATGATCTTTAAGGTCCCTTCCAACCTAAACCATTCTGTGATTCCGTGATTCTGTGTGATTTTGAATCAAATGAATGCAGTTATACTCCTTGTGGAGAAAATCAAAGTGTAAACTCTGCTTCTCGTGGACACCTAAGGCACTCTCCTCAGTGTCCGTAATAGAAACATGAGAGTTCAAACCAGAGATTGGTTCTTTGGGTTCAAACTCTTGACGACAGCTTCAAACCTTGCTCTGAAACATGAACTCTGAGATTTGTATAAACGCAGGAATTTCAGAGCTAATTACTTTGATCTACTGATCCACTCTTGTTGAGCTGAATTACTTGCTAATGTAACCACAACCATTGCATATGTCTCTTCACTGACTGTATAAAGAACTTAGACCAAGCAGGACTGCTTGTTAAGTAAATAAAGAAATAAGCAGGTGTATTATATTTCTTTCACACTAGTGTTTCTCTCAAATAAATCTAACTGTGAAATGGCAATATTTTAACTACGAAACACAATTTAGTTTTAAGGACCAGAGATTCAGTTTTACCTATGTGGGAAGATTATAACCTGACATGATGTGAAAATGGCACCTCTTCGGAGTCAACAAACTGTGAAGATTTAATAAGAAACAGCAATAACCTGCCATTTTTTTTCCCCCAAGACAGAAAATATTCCCTGCAAGAATTAATAGGAAGCTGAAGCTGAAAACTCTTACGTGACTCTATTTTTTTTTTTCTAAGAATTTTGTGGCACAGCTGTTTTTGAGTTAGCAGATTTTGGTTTAGTTGCATCTTTTCTTCTCTATTTTATTCTCTTCTAATGAATCTATAAACTAAATTTGAAATTAATTGCAAATGACTAACTTAACTTCACTTAGATTTCTGTTACCAACAATAAGACTTCATATTTGAAACTTTGAACAAACTTGCCTTGCCTTGCCTTGCCTTGCCTTGCCTTGCCTTGCCTTGCCTTGCCTTGCCTTGCCTTCCCTTCCCTTCCCTTCCCTTCCCTCTTGTTTCTTTTCTCTTCTCCCCCCTCCCCATCAATTACGCTGAGATACTCCAGCAGATTTGAAAAGAGATGATGTGCAAATGCATACCATGTGACAGCCATTGCGACAAAGAACTTGTAGTCTAAGTAGGCAACACACGATCTTGGGAAAGGGGACTAAAATTATTGTCATTTATACGTGGAAAACTAAGACAGAAGAGATGTGCTTCTGACCTTTGAGCAAGGAAGTAAGAAGAAGAAAGGAGAGCTCCATGACTTCAGTATAAGTTTAAAGTTTCAAATACTGTATTCCATGCCCAGTAAATCCAGAAAATATCAAGATTGGTGGGATTTGATACAAGGCTTGGAATACATTAATTCGGACAACAAAATAACTAGCTTCTTAAATACATCTGTGTTAAAAAGGAAGGAAGCAGGACAATATAATCACAGTGACTAAGTTTATTGGCCTAGATCATGAATACAGAGTAATATATCAGTTAAAAGGCTACTACAGTATCATGAAAACAGTAACAAACTTAAAAACAATCAAGAAAGGAAGAAAATACTCCCAGAACATGATGATGATGATAAAATGAATTTCTAATATTTTCCAAAGTTATTTTAAGTCAACCTGTTACTATGAAATCTTTTGGTAAGCTCAAGAATATCGTGTGACATTATAACAAAATATATCCAAATTTTGACTCTTCAACAATTATTTTTCACTCACTCTCACTTTTTTCTACCTTTCCTTCATTTTCTTCCCCACTTCCTCTGTATGTAAACCCAGGAATTACAAGTAGGATTTTTTGGGAAAGAAAACATCACCTTCACACATCATCTCTTTGCATGAATTATTTTCATTTCCACAAGAAAGAATTACATATTAAACAATCAAATTTAGTTAGAATATACTGAGAAATGAATTGTTTATCTTGGTGACTATTTATTCAAAACTTATAAATTGATTCAGAACTTTACAGTATGTTATGGAGGATAATCTCTCTCACAGCCCATCATTCCACTATTTCAACCTCAATCTTGGGACAATTGATTAATCAGTAATAACTGCTGATAATCAGGATGTAAGTAAATACATGGTCTCTCCTATTCAATGTCAGCTTTGATCACATCAGATTTCCTTGTCCTGTGTCCTGTGTCCCATTACTGAATCAGCCAGCATATATTTCTAAATGTGTGACCTCAGATAGCTATCGTTATATTTTGCTGTGATTTGGAGCAAATGTATGAAGACGTCTTAAAACAATCCTCACTACCTTTTCAATTTCTAAATCCAATCAATATGCTTACTTTTTTCTGTCTTTATTTTTTTTTCTCCCCCCCCAAAAAAGCCCATTGTTAGTTCATGTGTACTTTGCTGGTCCCCAAACCAGAACATACATGATTTTCTCTTTCCAGTCACTGGGATGGAGAGATCCTGCCAAAATGCTGTATGAGAAATTTTTGGGTTTTTTTTTTTTTTTTTACTAAGGGTAGGATTCAGGTTTCCTGCATGTAGAAGTAGCATTTAAGGTCAAGATTAATACCTAAATACAGGATTCTCTGTCATGTAGGCCTTTTCTTTAGAAGCATATAAAGCTTTTAGGCAATCAAGAGGATTTGGGTTTTCTGTTACAGTCAATGGAAATCTAATCAGTGTGGTCAATGGCACATGAATCAGTTGACCGTACACAGATGTTTAGTGCCTTTTGAGATAGCCTCAGATATTCTGGAATTCAGCTGCTATTTCAGATGGACACAGATCTCCCATAGGTACTAGATCATATCTGCCAGCCTAGAATATATGTCTCATATACCAGAGTGACTTAAACATCTTTAGAAGTTAATAGCAGGCAAGATTCTGTCTCTCAGAATATATTGAAAATAATATCGGAACACAAGGAGTGTAAAGTACAAAACCCATAGGACTTCTAACACTATTGTAGAAAGCAAAGTCCACTTGTTGAGAAAGTCAAATCACATTCCAGAATGACCAAAACTTCTGTATTGCTGGTGAATGTTAAGGAAGGCTGTGGGTATTGTACAGGCTGGCGTCTATAAAATCCCAGAGACAATTAAGTGGGTTATGTGCTTTTATAATTATTATTCCTTGTGCCTCTCAAACTTTCCCTTAAACAAAACTTAAACCAATTTAAAATTACAAATGTGATTTGCCTTCTTTTTAGGCCTTTCAGTCTTTTTTATACCTCAGAAGAGCACCTGGTGATTCACATACAGCAATTTCTTGGGGGAAAGAGAACAAGACAAAGAAAAGGCAGCTACAGTAGTTAGGCTGTCTGTGGTCCTCACCTATGGCTTTGTCGACATTTTGGAATTCCAGAATTCCACAAAGGCCTGCTGATGATAGAGTATTTCCAAAAGATGCAAATATTATTAGTTAAGCCTGGCTATCTGATGATACAAAATTGCTATTGCACAATATTGTCTTTGAAAAGTGGTAATTCTGAAAAAGGTAAAAAAAGCGCCATCTTTGATCATACCAGATAGCAACTGGGCAAGCTAGTGAGTTCAGTCTCTGGCCATTTTTAGTAGTCCATTTTTAAAGCAATGAAAGTATGTATGCGGTTACATAACCTTTGTGAAATTTTAATGTGGGCATTTTGCATTAACTTATTTTCCTTTAACAAAAACAAAAATGAAAAGGGAAAAAAGAAAGAAAATAAAAGAAAAAAGGTGGCCCCAAATAAATGAAACTCAATTTCACGGCACATTATCTCTCTCAATTCTTTCCTCTCAGCTTTCATTTTCATTAAAATCACAGACAACCATAAATTAATAATTACTTCAGGTTGACTAAATGCAGGCCACACTATTTAGCTCTCGTTTTCCTACAGTGGCCCTTCTTGTTCATGCTGGAAAAATGTTAATTTAGATAATGTGGCTTGCCCCTTGTCATATAATTCTGTTTTGCAGTTTCACTGATCTATAATGGTCTGTTCTTATTAGGTAGTATTAACTTTATCTTTTGTTCAATCAAGCTTCACAGTTTCCTCCGACAAGATAACTATTGTGAAATATCAGATGAAATGTTCTATTATACGTATTTCTGTTATATTTTGATTCATCTTTATGTTGTAGCAGTGTTCGGCAACATCTGTAATTTCTTCCAGTAATAAATTTATTGTCCATTAGCCCAAGCCATATGTGAGACTTTTTTGGCAGGAACTGCAGAATATATACCTCAATCTTACTACTTTACAGTTTATGCACATTTCAAATTAGATGTTTTATCAACCTACTTTTCAATTAAGAATGGGTGAATGGGTTCAAATAAAATAAAACCTGAACTTTCACCCAGAGCTTGAACCCAATTGGATTCTGAGGTTTGAAACAATTTAGTGTAGTTCAGTTATCTATTTCTTTTTTTTTTTTTTTTTTCAGAGTATTCTAGTAGTGAATAAAGGAAACTGAAACATACAACAACATTTCTAATTGGTCATTGACTTGTTGCTTCTGTCAGAGATCTTCAAGGGAAAACTATGGATATGTCCTCTTCTAAAACTCCTTATTTCAATATACGTGTATATTTTGAGAAGTATTTATAAAAACAAACACACAAAACAAAATTAAACATTTAAATTACACTGACAATATGGCATAACCTACATTTTTTTATTCATAAGTGGAGAACACCTGAAAGCTTCTAAGCACTTACAACATTTGTACTGTATTTTCATGATAGGTTACAGTACCAATCAGCTCTTTGCTCTTTTCAGGAATCCTTTAGCAATGAGAACCTGTTTCTTGTCGAGTAAAGGTGGTATTTTTTCATGCAATAACTTTTGTGACCTTTAGCAATGAGAACCTGTTTCTTGTGGTATTTTTTTCATGCAATAACTTTTGTGTTGTAATTAGGTGAATATCAGCATTGTTCCCATATGTGCAGGGAGTTCCTAGATGTGTAGGTACCTTTTGCACCCACACCTATCCAAACTAAGTAAATTGTTGCAAATACCTGTAAATATGAGTGGGCAAATGTGATTGTAAATCTCTTATTGATTATGGGCCCCACTTTTAACGAACGGTCATAGAACGTGATATAATCAGTAAGATTTATTTCAGGTGAGTTCTCATTTATTTTCACCCAAAAACATCTTCTTAGAACAAGACATGGGAAATTACCTAACATGACGTCAAACACCATTGGTAACCATTTGAAACTGATACTTAGCTTTTTTCCAAGTGTCAGGGTTATAATTCCCATGGCATATGTTCTATAATAAGATATAGGTACTCACAGTTTGAAATAAATGCATTTTTCCGAGTGAATGGCATATTTTCTTCCACTGTTGAAAATTACTTATATAAACATTCTGGTAAGAGGCTATTGACATATGGCCTAAGCTAATTCCTTGGGTTTTTTGTTTGGTTTTTTTCAGGGAAATAACCAAAAGTCATTAGTGGAAGTTAGAAGATGAAGAAGAAGAACTAGCCTGCAGAATTGTTTTTGTTATATATAAATTGGTTTATATCTCTCTGGACACTATTATCATATCTGAATCCATTGTGATCTGCAGTAGATAATCAGCCAATTTAAGAAAATATTTCAAACTTTAAAACAGGCCAATTACATAATATATGAATGATTCTTTCCTAAACTAATAAATATTTATGAGCTACCACACCAATATACTTAAATGGACCAAAGCAGCTTCTATCATCCAAGTGATGTAGCTCAACAGTGACACACCTATTTCATAGGCTTAATTTTTGGCAGTCTCTAGGGATGTACCCTGAAGAGAAGAGATGTGATCTAATTTACAGACTAATACATGAGAAAACAAGATCTGTCTATTTATGTCTGTTGTATTAGTAATCATAGTATCGATGCCATTGGCAAATCAGTTCCACCTCTGAAGTCCTTTATAGTTACGTCTTCTTTGAAACAGAAAGATGAACTGACTTGCCTAATGACAGGTGGATCCCCTTTCTGCAGCCTGTGATACAGCACATCAACACGTAAGGTAGGATTATTCTTCCGAAAATATAGATGTCTACAGCATAAACGTCTTCATTTCAGCTTGTCATTTAGATTCCCTATATAGTCAATGGAGAGGAACAAGCACTTCATATCATTCATCTTACCCTAATGCAGCCATTAAATATAGGTCAGAGCAACTGTACTTTAGTAGTGCCTGTTTCTGAGCACCGCCTCTTAACAAAATTTAGACAAGTAGCTCATATGTAGACATCTACACCATGGACAGCTGAAGTTGGAAGAACATGTCCCTAAAATTCGTGCTCCACATACCCTCAAGCCACAGTGAGTACCAGATGTTAATGAAAATGCCTTTATGCCTTTTGCTGATATCGAAAAGACTTAGGAGAAGGAAAGGTAGGCAGATAGCATATTTGAGAGTCCTCTTGCCCATGCAGTATACAAAATATAATCAGTATGTCTTGAAAAATTTTTTTTTGAACAAGGAAGGCATAGCAGCAAAACAAAAGTTTTCTGAGTTATATTGTACAATAATTTTAGGGAAAAAAAAGACAAATTAAATTGTCACAGAATTAAAGTTTTCTAAAACACTTCCAGGGAAATTATTTTAATTAGTGTTCCTTTAAATAAAAACCAGGAAAGCATTTTCCTTTTCAATAATCATTCTTTTGTTCAGCCCCAATCCAAACATTGCAGCACCGTATTAATGCAAGACAATTTGAAAAATGGAACTGACTAGTTTCCATTTGACTGAAATGAGAACAAGATCTAGCCTTAGGCAACAGGAGCATAACTAGCCAAAAACAAATGCCATTTTTAAATTTCATGAAGTGATTATTTGCTGTTAAAAAGTCAGTATTTCCCAACACATATAAGACAGTAATAGAATCTGAGCTCTCAAATGACCTTATGCTTACAAAGGAAATAGCTGTAATATATCAGCCATTCCTGTGATCACTGGAAATAAGGCTCTATCAGATCTTGTGTGAATTAAAATAGTACAAATTAGTATAGCATTACTTCAAATTGGAGTGGTACCATAAACTTCAACAAGCCTATACTGATTCAGATCAACAGATATATGATTTGCTAATTGTACAGTGAAGGGTCTGACTCATCAGATTTTCAATTTGACAGATAAGTCTCTTTATAAGTATTCCTTTTCACATCACTCTAGGGTAAGAGACCCATATAAAACTGGAAGGGAAGGGAAGGGAAGGGAAGGGAAGGGAAGGGAAGGGAAGGGAAGGGAAGGGAAGGGAAGGGGAAAATGCAGATCTTACGTGCCAGCAAACACTAGCCACTGAATGTCAAAAAATCAAAAACGGCTCTATCGTACAATGGTGTTATTTCATATAATAGCTGTGGCTGAGTCTATAGAGAAAACCTGACTGTTACAGTCACTGAGCAGGTTGTTCAGCCAGGGAGAGAGAGAGAAAATGTTTCCCTTTCATACTTACCCAGTGATGATGTCACTAAAATCCCAGTGTAACAAGTGGTGATGATGAAGATGATGAGATGATGAAGATCCAGGTAGAAAGCTAGAACCCAATGAGAATGAATACAGAAAATAATCAACCCATGAAGCTGTGTTTGTTCTTGCACAGGGTGACCCAACAAATGTGCTTTCAATTAAATCCCAGTTAAAGAGAGCACACTAAATCTTCAGAATCCCTTAATTTCACATCAGGAAATACAACTGTTTTTATGAACTATGACTCTGTTGTGACACTCACATCAACTCCTCTCCTACAGTTAAACACTGAATTACAGGAGCCATAGTAAAATTTCCTCTAGTGTGGGGAAGTGAGTGCGTGCCTTAGAGCAAGTATAACCAGCCACATCCCAGAATTTTCTCTGCTTTCTTTTGTGTATCTCTCCGTGGCAATGTTGTGTCTCTATTATGACTCCCCAGGACAGATTCTACATGGACTTGAGGCTAAATGGCACACCAGCAGTTTCTTTGGTGATTTCCCCAATTTACTTTCCAATTTTTTGCTCCAGCTCCAGCCAGTAAAAGGGCTGGTTCACTTACAGATGTTTCTTGGACTTTGCCATAGTTGCAGCATCTCTGGGCATATAGGACTGCATCCATCCTGTACAGCTTTGCGATTTTTAAGACCATCAGTTTCAAACCAACTATCTTAAATTTATTCTGTAGCCACCGGCAAAGGACAGTTACTTCAGAGTGCATTTCAGATAGCCTAGGATCTGATCAGTTAAGGACCCGAAACACTATCACCCAGATCATAATCCACATCACAACCATGTGTACGCTATTGTTATACATAGCAACACATACATTTATTTAATAAGGATCTATTGGTTACCTGATTTCCACATGCAGGAGGATAGCAAACAAAGCCATTTCTTGAGGGTAATTCTATAAAATCCTTGAATCGTGTGCTAAAAGCTGAGCATTAAATCATTCGTGTTCTAATCCTTTTCATGTACGTGTACAAATGCCTTCCCATAGCTGTATACACAGTTATATAAAGTAGAAAATATAATTAGTTAACTATGCTCATATAGTTATACAGTTATTTAACTATATATTACATTTTGAATACATTTTTTCAGATAGAAACGAAATAAAAAGACACCAATATTTAAATAAAACAGACTAAAAAAACCCCAAAACCGAAACCCATTTTTTTTTTTTTTAATGTGTTTCTAGCTGTTGTGTTACACTGTGGTATGATAGTATCTTGCTGAGTTTCCTGACTCATGCTGGGTATATCCACAGTGCAACGTTACCTGCAGGGAAGTATCCCTGGTACTGAGATACAGTATCAAAGAACTCACAATTGTGCTGAGTGTATGTCATTTATGTATTTTATGCCATACTCTTGTCATGCTGAAAGAGCTGATTCTGGAAAAAAACCCAACCAACCCACCCAAATAGCAAGCGCTCTAGCATTTTATCATGTACTGTTAAATATTGTAATTATATACTTCAACTCTTTACATCTCTGTGGATCTATATGAGTGAACATTCATTCTTTGAAGTTTTCTACTTCTCGGGAACACTGCTATGGATTGTGATGCATCATTTTCTGTAAAGACGTACCTTGCAATGAAATGTTTCAATTACCTGAAAATTTACAAGACTAATAATGTTAGTATGACTAGTGATGTAGTATGTATATTTTCAGAATCCCTGCATCACCTTGCTGGACAATCACGCTACTTAGATTTGAGGAATAATTTACTAGGACTCTGTATTTTGCTACCTCTGAAAAGAATAAATGTGATTGTGTAACCCACTTTTTACTGTGTGTTTCAGGTCTCCTCTGTCCAATCCTATTGTGAAGGCCTGGGAGAAAACGTTTAGCCTTTCAATGCAACAATTATGAGATTGTACCTCACAAGTGCTGACCAAGAAAATTCCCTTTGATTTCAGTTCTTGAGGGGAATAGTGACACATTATTTTTTCTAATAACCTGTGCTTTAAAGTAATGGAAGGTGAAGACATAACATTTCTTCTATCAAAATGTCAAATCCCCAAGTAAACAGTTAAAGGTCTGATTTTCTGGTCACAGAAATGTTTAAATCTGGCACATGTGTGAAAATAAAAGTAAAGCACTTAGCTGGTTAACTGCATGAGACAGAATGTACTTACACAGAACTAATTGTGACCAGGACAGTGAGCAGCATTCTTTCATTACTCCTAACACTGAACAGTTAAAACAATTTAAAATAAAAATTATATAACTTAGTTGTACTGCAGGAACACAGATACTTTGATATACAGCTATACACTTACATATATAACTATACACTTTGTAAGGAAATGATGTTATATTTTTCACTCTCTTCTCTGATTTTAGTTTTCTAATACAGAAGGAAAAAATAGTATGCAAGGAAGAAAAAAAAAAGCTGAATCCTTACAGAATGGATCTTTGACTGTTCTCACCTTCTGCCAGTCTCACAGGCAGGAACAAGCGTTTTCAAAGCACTTAGACCCACAAATATACATTGCACTCCAGCTATGCTTCTGAGTTGTTCATACACGCACTATTTTTACATCAATGCCCATTTTTTGCATAGATTAGAGACTTTGAGATGATCAGATCTAAGAGTCCCCTTTAACACTTCAAGTTTAAAGTAAAGAGTCTAGACTTTTCTGTAGCTGGTTAAAAAAAAAAGGAAAAAAAAAAAAGAAAATCCTCTTATGTCTTCTATTGCATCAATCACTGCTCTTCTTTACTAGCTATTCCCTTCAGAATACTTTGAAATGAGATCTGTCTTTGGATTGTCCTACCTGCCACAGTTCAAACACCTTTCTAAAGAGTGGCAATAAAAAGCTCTAAGTGCAAACCTGGCAGAACAAGGAGTCATTAGGCCCCTTAGATACTGTGAAGGTGGTGATTACATAAGAATCTATACAGATAGATGAAAGGTTTGGAAAAACATAGTATGTTAGCAGAACTGTAGGAATTTATCCCCTGCATGCAAATAACTTTAAATTTAGAAATCTTGTGCACTCAGAGGATTCAAAGTGGGGCTGCAGTCATATACAGTCAAAATTTGTCAGTGGACAAGAAACTGCTTTATTATTTTTAAGTCTGACATACATCTGCATATGTTTTGCATATATAGTTACTTAAAATGCATGTAGAACTGTTGATTTCTGCCTACTCAGAGGGAGGCCTCCATGCATTTAGGTGATAAACATTCATCCCATAAGTATTCTAAATTTTAGGTAGTAGACGACAAACTATCATGACTTGGAATTAGTAGATACTATTTATAGTATTTTGTTTGAGTTGTATGAGTACTGAAGGCTCTTCAAAACTTTCTGTGATTTTTAATTGGACTTCACCTAAAGAATTTATGGAAAATGAGGCAAGTCCTGTTATTCTTAGACAGTGGAAGCAATTGCTTTTTTTTTTTTTTTTCATTACCTAAAATATTGACAGCATCAGACTATCTTCTCAGGTTCAGCCCCAATTTAGCAAAGATCTGCAAAGCGAATAGGGGCTTGTATCGTGGCTTCTGTGGACTTACAGTGGAGGGAGGAGAGTTCCCACGACTCAACATACTGCTGCCCCCTCTTGGCAATTTTTGTATTTCAGGGCACTTGACCAGTTCACTAGGGTGTTGCATGGATGGACTACTGGCTGGTGATCGTTTGGGAAGCACTGCCCCTTCATTGTCTCACTGCTTTAGTTAAGTTAATTTCTTAGCTTTGCCTCACTGAACAGATCAGCACCTGTAAGCTAGAAATACATTTTCAAACCAATAGTTCAAAACCCTACAAGCTACGAATGAGAAAATTTGCCTGCAAATCCTTATTGCAGTTTTTTCAGAAAAAAATATATATATTTTCCCCTACAGATTACCTTCAGTTGCTGCTTTTTCAACATCATCTTTCTTTCTAATTTTTGTACCCAAGTAATCCAAGATCTTACACTCACTACCCTGTCCCCAACCTCCTTCTGCCTCCTGGGTTTAGAAATGTTCTCAGATGAAACTGGCACAGCAAAACCTGTGGAATCTGTAAACACACTATTAAATGCTTAACTCATGATACACCAAAGTGGGTTGTCCTTACAACTTCCTTTTATGTTTATGTGTCAGCTGCTGTTGAGGCCTTTTATTACTCTAAATCCATCAACTTGAAGGTCACGCTTTTATAGACCGTTGATGTCACTGCATTTTGCATTTGGTGTAATGTGTGCTTGAAGACATAGTGAAGGCAAAAGGGCTTTTGGTTTCCTTGGGGACTTCCATGTTATTATGACCATGAGCAGTTAAATGAAGATTCACATGACACTTTCTTATAAAATAAGAACTTTATCTGTGAGGTACAGTTGTGGGCTGAGTTGCATTCTGATATAACGTGCTTCTTATTTGCAGGTATTTTTGTTTGTTCTCACAAATAAAAAGCTACTTAATTTAAACAGATGTTAGTGCATGTGGGTGGACCTCAGAGAGGAATATTTTCTTTACAATCTAAATTAGCTCCCAACTTGTAGATATATTTATTTTTTCAGAAAAAAACTGTGATGTGCTCTGCATTTTGACATGTCTAAAATAGCATATTATTCTGTTTGTATGTGTAGCTTCAGTGTTTATTTCTGAAAAAAGAGATAATTCCAAACTATAAAAAAGATAAAGAAAAATCTCCCAAATCCAAGTATGTATTGTTCTCTGTTTGTTGCTGATCATAGCTGTCAAGGAAACAAGAGAAAGCAGTACTTTCTACAAGACATTCATTTCTCTTTTTAGATGTAAAACTATGCAAAATGCAACACTGGAAAATAAATATTTAAAATTAAAATAACTTCATCTCAAGTTAGGATGTGGCTGGAGGGAGACATGGATTTGAGGACAATATTCTAGGTATAGAGAAATTTATGTTAAGAGTTTGATGAGATAAATGAGAAAAGAAAAAACCAAAGCATTGCTATTGACATTCGGTGGAGACACCTGATCTCTTTGGATAATACGGGTTTCTTAAAATTTAGGTAACTACCAACCTTACCTGTCGGGATAAAAAACGTCTTTTCCGTTGCAAAAAGGTCAAGGCTTGCATGACTGAAAGTCACAGAAAACCGTATCAGCAGTTTTCAGATCTTTCTGGGTTTAACCTTTGTTTCAGACTGATCTTTTTGTTTACTGCTAAATATAAGCACAACTATTGGATTAAACTATATTTCTGCTAGATCTGTAATTCTATTCATGGTTGGTAGCAGGAACCATGTCTGCTATATTTGAGAATTACTTCTGTACATATTTGTCCCTCAGGGCAGAACTAAAACTCAGTGACTGGAAGTGAAGGACCACATGACATAAACTGATGGGATGTACCCATAAGTGCTGAGAGAGCTGGCTGATGTCATCGCGAGGTCACTCTTGATTATCTTTGAAAGGTCAGGGTAACTGGGGGGCGTTCCTGAGGACAGTAAGAAAGCAAATGTCATTCACATCTTCAAGAAGGGTAAGAAGGAAGATAGAGGGAACTACAGTCTGGTCAACCTTACCTCCATCCCTGGGAAGGCGACAGAGGAACTAATCCTGGAAACCACTTCCAGGCACATGAAGGACAAGAAGGTGATCACGAGCCATCAACACGGATTTATGAAGGGGAAGTCAACTGACAGTATTCCACAATGAGATGACTAGCTTGGTGGATGAGAGAAGAGGGATGAAGGATGTTGCCTACATTGGCTTTAGTAAAGCTTTTAGTAAGGGTTAGGTATCCCATAACATCCTCACAGATGAGCTCACAAAATATGGGTTAGATATGTGGACAGTGAGATAGACAGAAAACTGTCTTAATGGCTGGGCCCAGAAGGTTGCAATCAGTGTCATAAAGCCTAGATAGTGGCCAGTCACTAGTTGTGTACCATGGGGATTGATACCGGGGCCAATATAGTTCAACCTTTTCATTAATTACCTGGATGATGGCTCAGATAGCACCCACAGCAAGTTCATAGACAAATCAAAACTGGGAGGAGTAGTTAATAGACCAGATTGGTGTGCAGCCATTCAGAGGCAGCTGGACAGGCTGGGGAATTGGGCAGACACGAATCTCATGAAGTCCAACAAAGAGAAATGTAAAGCCTTGCACCTGAGAAGGAATAATCCATTGCACCTGTACATGCTGGGAATTGACTAGTGGGAAAGTAGTTCTGCAGAGAAGAACCTAGGAATCCTGCTGGACCCCAAGCTGACCATGCACCAGAAATGTTCAGTGATGTTGCAGCAAAGACCAACAGCATCCTGGGTTGCATTAGGAAAAGCATGCCCTGTGGGAATCAGGATCCTTCCCCTCTACTCAGTCCTGATGAGACACTCCTAAAGCACTGCGTCCAGTGCTGGGCTCCCCAGTACAAGAAAGACCCAGACATATAGGAGTGAGTCTAGCAAAGTGTCACAAATGTCAGTAAGGGACTGGAGCATCTGTCATGGGAGGAGTGGCTGAAAGAATTGGAACTATTCAGCCTATAGAAAAGGAGGCTCAGGAGGATTTTATTAAGGTGTATAATTACCTGATAGGAGAGACTGAAGAAGAGGCAGCCATACTCTTCTCAGCAGTGCTTAATGACAGGACAAGAGGCAATAGGCACAAATTAAAACACACAAAATTCCACCTGGACACAAGATTTTTTTTTAAAATTTATTTATTTTTTATTGTGACAGTGGTCAAACACTGAAATGGGTTGCCCAGGGATGTGGAATCTCCATCCTTGGAGATATTCAAAACCCAGCTGGCCACAATCCTTGGCAACATGTTCCAGCTGACTGCTTGAGCAGGGGGCTTGGACTAAATGTTCTCAAGAGGTCTCTTCCAATCTCAATGATTGTGCGGTTCTTCAGCAGTATATGAAAGTTATTTTACATTAACTATTTACTTTAATAAAAAAAATCAAAATTTTCTTTAGCTTCCATAAGCAGGAAATTGTTCTTATTTACCAGCAGGCAGATATATGCTCTTGTGTTGAACTAATATGATCACTGCTGTATTTTTTAGGACAGTTAAAAAAGCAAGACCAACATTTTTTCAAGGGAGATGCTTTGCACTATAGTTACAATAGAATACTATAACTATCCTTTCAAAAATTTCATTAAATTGAACATAAACTTAACCCAGTGCTAGAAATCTTTAAATTTAAATTGTTAAGCAGTTGCTAAATCTTACTCCATGATCTCCTTAAACTGTTAAATTCTTCCCCGAGCTTTTGGACCTGCAATGTATTTGTGTCACTTTGACCTTGGCTAATGATTGCAGCATTTTTTATTTTTCGGAAAACATGAAGTCATTATTAAATTCTCTAAGTAGTCTTGTTGTTGCTGTTGTTCTTTATTTTACATCATCATAATGAATAATAACTTCACATCATAAACAAAGGTTTGGATCATCAGCCTGAGAATTGGCAGTGCTAGTGTTAAAAACTGGCTCTCACGCTCTACCACTAAGGCACAGAAAGCTTTCTCTCATAAACTATCCTCAACCATAAAATATGGTGTTACATTTGCACTTCCATGAAAAATCCCTCTGGTCCTTCCTGAATCAATTGTATCCTCCCCTGAACATGCAATAGCAGGCAAAAATGCTATTATAAGAGGATATACATCCCAAATGACAAATATATATAAACAGTACTCTATTTAGCCATTTTATTGAGTGATTAATGAAGATTTAGCTAGATAGAGAAAAATAATAATCTCTGGTATTTTGCATGGAAAACCACTTAAGATTATTAATACTATTGCATTTTACAATTCTTTTGTCACATTTGAGTAAAATTCAAATTCCTATGAACAATATTGAACAGCGATGTTGGAAACAATGACAGGTTTTGGTGAATATTGCCTACGCCACAGAAAAGCTTTTGCCTTGTTAAGAAGTTTTTAACTTAATTGAGTCAATATTGGGAAGGAAAACAAATATATTTGGGCAAACTAAGTGGAATAATATAAACTCAAATTTTAACTGCATACACATGGACAAAAGATACTGCCATACTGTTTCAGATTGGCTTCATTTGCAGTTGTGCATGAATTTTCTATAATGTCAGCCACTGCTGCTTTTGAAGACACTGAAATAAACTCTATAAAATGCTATTAAAATAGCCTATCTGTGAGGAAAGTGTTTTTCATCCCCTCATTAGTTAAAGAAGCACCGATAATTTGTATGTTACAAAATTCTTTTTAGTTCCTACTTTTATTTTTTTTCATTTTTGTCATAACAAGATACTGCAGATAAAATGGTAAAGATAGAGAAGGTTCTGGCAAACACTGCATAAATCTCTAAAATAATTGCCACAACTAATCAGTGTTGCCAAGACTTTCATCCCCATCACGGAGGTGTCTACTTAATTTATTGTAGGTCATTTGTAAACCACAGTGATCTATGAAGACAAAGCTAGGCCTAAAAGCAGTTATTTTCATGGAAAGTGAATTTTTTCCCTGTTCCATTAATGTCAGAAGTCATTTCTTGTAACCATTTCCCCACCCTGAAAGGAGAAATACATTCTCCTCTCATGACAGGAGACAATGAACATTCCATGTTGTAGATATTACTTCCAAATTCTAAGTCTCCCATCTTGACCCAAACAAACGATTCAAATCGATAGAGACTACAGTCACCCAGTCTGGAGGATTCAATAGTTGCCAGCATGGACTGGAAATCCTAAAGTGGCTTGGAAGCCCTTATCATCAGTACTGAAGTCAAAAATCACACAACACATTCAAGATTGGGTCATATTCAAAGCTTGGAGAAAGCTGATCAAAGCACCCAAAGACAATTAAAAAGCTCTTATTGGCTTTTTTCAGGCTTTGGATTACTTTCTAGATGAAAGTTGAAGTGAAATTAACCCTATCTGTTATATAATTAATAATTATAGCAAATTGTGAAGACACAATAATTAGAACCACTGAATATGAACATGTTAGTACAGATACTGGTAATGTTTGACTGAAAAACTCAAAGGATGAATATCTCCCTACCCTGAAAGTACAGTTCCCTACTGCTTCTAGGTAGCAGCAGGAGATGAAGGTTAGAACAAGAAGGTTAATAATTTGGATCCCATCCAGTAACAAATAATGCTTTGCACAGACATTAGTTACGTCCTTACACATTTGCAAGGCTATTAGAAAAAAAAAAAAAAAAAGAGAAAAGCAAAGCAAGAATAAACCCAAATATCTTTCTACTTTATAGCATGAAAGCTTTTTTCTCTTATTTTTCCCCAGTGTATGAACAGGATTCTTTAGAAAAATGACTGTATGCAGTGATTTATCACAGGAATACATTTCATGAAGCCAGTCTCTCCATAAAAATATTTAAGCCTTAAAAATGCCCTGCTGATGCTGTGTACAAAAGAGTTCTTACATATAAGGTAGAGCTAATTTTTAAAAAAAGAAAAATGCTGAAATACTGAATCCACTCAATGCCCCAAATAGAGACCTTTTGAGATGTGTATCTATTTTCAGAAGATGATAGAAAGAGATGGAATTCAGCAGATGTTTAAATCCTGAAAAGACATCACGAATGGTACTTTTTCTTCAGCAGTGCTCCAATGGTATATATCAGTTTGACAGTGAAAGGCCACTCTAATTCCCTCTGTAATAACCTAGGGAATGACACTTGCTCAGAATGTCAAGTTCTGGAAACTTGCTGTTAATTACAATGCTTGCCATGATATTTTCAATTTTATCAGTATTGGTAGAGTTTTTGTCTGTTTCTTTGTTGTACAGTAACCGCTGAATACTGACCCTCTAGTTTATGCTCTGCCCCAGCACACACAGCTCACACCTTTAAAGTGACCTTTATGTTCAGTAGCAGGTGTAAGATTATATAAATTATGACTCCCAGTGTATTATCAATCAAAAAGCTACTTGTCAAGCTGCTTTTTTGCTAACAACAAAAAACTCAAATCTATCCTCAGAGGCTATAATCCTGTATAGGCGAATAAAATACCATGGGGTCTGTTCTCCTCTCAGTGCACATACGTAAATCTCATTCCTACTAACATTAATGGGGAGTTACATGCATGCATCAAGAGAAGAATAAATCTGCAACAGAGCACGCAGGAAACCATTGAGTGTGAAATGGTTTAAGGAGACAGATAGGGGAAAACACTGCATGGAAAGAGCGTATAATGTATTCATCCAGTTTTCCTTACAACTCTTGATGAACTTTTTCAGTCTGAATGGCATACATTTGTGTCATATGGATTTAGAATGCCTGATAAATTATATTAGCAAGTACATATTAACTGTAGCATGATTCAGGTGGGATTGGTGTCTGTAGGTCTTGCATTGCAGATTGATGGTGACACAATCAAAAAAACTTTTAAAGAATCCTTGTTAAATATTTTCAGCTTTAAGTTTTAACATGTTCAATAGTATTTTAAAGCAATTAAGGTCTCACAGATTCTCCTAAAGCTTTTAACTTTCAATTTAAAATAAAACCAAGAAAACATATATATTTGCTTCCTCTAACACATATTAATCTAAAAAGGGCAATCAACATAGAACATAATTATTAGATGCTGCACTTAGTAACCTCAGGCACATACATCCTCTGCCTCCCTAAGTTAAATACAGTGTACATGGGCTTCGTACAGTCATATCTCATTAAGAATATTGTGAGAAGAAGATCTGGTCTGGACGCTTGTCAAATGTTAATCAGTCCTGATGGGGAAGAAAAAGTAGCTGAATATAAAGGTATCTATACAACTTCCTTACATGCAGACAGGCTGAAAACCTGGCTTTCTAGAACCACAGTGGCTGAATGGCTATTGAATTATCTGGTTGTCCTTGTTCTTAACAAGGAACTTAGCAGACACATGGAGAAATAATATATATGTGCATATATGTGTGTATTCATGCATACATATATAGTATGAATATATAAATTTGTGAAAACCATGTCAGAAACAATCTCAGGTGCCATTTTGATGCGAAGGTAAAGGGCAAAATAAGTGTCAAAATGCTTGACAATTGCAAGGCCAACAGGAAAATGTCCAAAGAGTAAATATTGTCAGAAGCAAGTTTAGTTCCTTTCCTTCTCCATCCAGATCCTACAGTTGGGGTTTGGTTCCCCCACCCCCCACCCCCCATTAAATTCAGAACGATTTAGGGGATTATGAAGTATAAAGTAGCTGAAGAAAGAATGCAGTTGGAAACTTTTTTTTTTAATTTAAATCAGTCTCTATGTTCTCACTTTATTGTTGTGGGCTTTGATTTAGTGGTTTTTTGGGGGGTTCTTTTTTTTTTTTTCATCCAAAAGAATGTAATCCTCTAGGAATGACTAGAAATTTCAGTTTAAAGGAGTTATTTTCACACACTGGCAGATGTATCAACCTATAATTTAAACCCTACTTCTTCTGCATTAGAAGTTTAGATCTAAAATATTTACGAAACCAGTTAGGACAGTGAAATAATGGAAGAAGTATGGTAGCACTAAAATAAGTAAACTGCAGCAGCATCTGCTATAGACCCTGAAGGCTTGATGAGAGCAAGTATGAAAAATTCCTGGACCAGCTACCAGGGAGCTTGAAATCTCAAGGTGCTGTACTCACGGGAAACTTTAACTATGCAGCCATCTGGTGGGTGACAAGTACATCCAGCCATGAATCACCAAAGACATCCCTGAGTTAGGTATGTAGAGGACAGTGTCATGATTCAGACAGAAGGGTTATCTAGAAAATAGAGCCTTTGTCGTTAAGGAAGTGTTGATAGAAAAGATTATGAAAATAGTACTGTTAGATACTTGAATGTAAAGTACGTGGACTATGAAGTGATTTGTAAAAACCAGTAATATAAGTGCATTCCATTCCAATAGTGGAGAATTAAAATAATTGAGAATTAAGGACAGTCAAAATCCTTGGCCTACTCAAATCCATTCGAGTTTTGCTGATGATTTGAGTAAGATCATTTTTTTATTTATACTGAGATAATGGCAATGAGAAGAAGTAGTTGAACATGTCTGTGGAGGAGAAACCGACATATAAAAAGTACTAAGATTACATTACAAGAAAGTATTATTCTAATAACAAGGGTAAGGGAAGGAAATTATAAAAGGCCAAAGTAGCTTCACAATAAAATTCTTAAAGGTTAAAAGAAGGATGCAGACAGCAATAAATGTAATAAAAAAATCAAAGTGTAACATTTTAGCAACTCTACAATCCCTAAGATTTAAAGACTCCACAGACATTTTTCTTTAGTTTGATTTTGATATCTTTATTCATTATCTGGAAGGACATAATAAAATAACAGGAAATAAAATATACAAGGATTTGCAGAATTTACAGATTAAGTTAGGCTTTACAAATAATTTTTGGTAAACTGGAGATTATTTCACGAGTGTAATTAAATATATTTCTCATTTTACAGCTGAAGAACATAAAGCTCAATAGCAGAATTTCCTGAAAGTCCCTATGCTTCTGCCATTTTAGATGTTCTGAGTGCATGGCTGTTGCACTAGACCCTGTGTGGACTTCAGCTGAGGCATCCCAGTCAGCCTTATGTACTAGACAAATGCTTAGATGGCATTTCTCTCGTGGCAAAGCTCTGCACATGTCCATGTTGGTGCAAGCACTTATAGGATTTTCAAGTCACGAAGGAGGTGACATGATGAGTTTAAGATGATATACGAGCTCCTCTTGGTCATGCTTTAGGTATATCAGCCTTTTATTGAAATACAGCTCCAGGAGCTCACAGCAACTTCTTGTTTGGCATATCGGTGGACTGAACGACTTAACACACGTTCTCTTTTGCTTTTGTAAAACCTCTTTATTCTCAGAAATAAATCTTATAAGTTCTTGTCATTACTGGCATATAAATGGTTTTATAGAGTCAGTATTACATAGCTTAAATGATCAGTATAAGGTATAAATAAGGATGCAAAGCAGAGCAACACCCATTTAAGTAAAGGCCACAAATTCCAAAGTATTCCACATCTCAAAACCATAATTTGTTGTCTGTGGTCAGATTTTTTTTTTAAGCAATTTTTTTTTCATATATAAGGTCCTTGAAAATCTGATTGCTTATCTCCTTCTTGAACATGTCATTGAGCTACTGGAAAGTTAGTTCCAAATAGGATGAGAAAACTTTTTTGAGATTCCAAAACAAATTTTGTTTTGTTTTTGTAAACTTTTTCATTTCTGTTGCCTAATTCAGGGAATACTTCCACAAAACGATCTCTACTCAGTTGAATAATTTCTTTTTTTTGGGATTATCCACATGAATAATATCCCTCCTGTATGAAGCTACTTTATCTCCTTATACGCTATATAATTTATGTTTCAGGTTTAATACCCCAGGCTCACCCAATTCCTGCATGAAGGTAAACTCTGACAATCCCAGAGACTATATTTTTTTAATTGAGTAGAGGCCACTTAAAAAAGAACTTTTAATTTAGATTTAATAACTCTATAAAAGATAAATCTAGTTGCCATGTAATAAACAGTAATTAATTAGTTAATATCAATTAAATACTAAAAATATTAATTTACATTTAACATCTAACTACTGTAATTTGCTATAGCTATCTTATTAAATGCTAATTAAATTCCTAAACATTCTTACAAGTTTAATGCATTAATAATAGGAACGTAAGTACACATTTACTGTATCTGCAGTTCTCAGTTCATTACATGGCAACTAGATTTATCTCTTTTACACTAATTAAATATACTAAGCAAACCTCAGTAACTTTTCTTAACACATACCATAACTGTTTTATTAATTTCAAATTAAATGCCCATTTAAGGCTTCTAATCTACAGCTGCCCTAAACAGTTTCCTGCTAACAGAGCAAAGGTTACTGTGATGTTGTAACTAAACCATGACATTTCTAGGTGTTGGTTATGAGACTTATATGAGCAGCAAGACTTTCCTTTCTGCTCTGCTTTAGTTTAAATGTAATGACTGTTTATTAATCTGATTTTTTTCTGTCCAGCAATGTCTTGTCTTTCCTTTCTTACTCTGCCCTGTGTCAACATTATCTCGTTTCCTCTCTGTAATCACAGTTTCTCTTCAGTTTTTTTCTAGCTGTAGTTGCTGATTGTCCGCTGAGGTTATTGTTTCAGTAGTCTTGAAATAAAAGGAAAATGCTTCCTATATGTAGGTCTATCAGTGTCTTATTTAAAATATCCTTGATACGTACAAAATCATATTAACCTTCAGCAAAACCACTCAACATCATGGAAGTTTTAAGCAAATAACCATGTACGCCTCTGTAAGCAAAGAAATTCTGGCCAGAATGCCAGCTGAAGTCTTGTGAATATGTCAGAGTAACATCCACAATATGGGGTTTTTGGGAGGCTGAGGGAGACACTACAGTCACATGTATCAAATGATTTAGAATCATGGCTCTTTTCACATATGATGGAGGCTGTCATAAAGAGAGGAGGCTGCTGTGCAGCAAGAAAAGCACATTAGCTATTAACCTTCCCCCAGCCGATCAACTTTGTTTTGCAATCTTTCCTCAGAACCATTAGAATACCCTGAAGAAATAACTTTCCAATTAAAAAGGATCTCAGAGAACAAAGCCATTTTATCTCTGACTCCTGGTGTTCTTTATTCCAATAATTTAAATTGGAATTGATTTTTCAATTTAGCCGTTGACTTGCTATGGACACACAGCTGAAAAGGCCGAATGGAATTGCATGGCTGAAATATTTGTCTTTGTGATGCACTTCTCATAAATTCACAGGAGCCTGCCTTTTTTTTTTTTTTTTAATGCATTTTCTTTCTGCTGCTACTGCTTTAGACAACAGCTTTTTAGCTCAGCATGAGCAAACTGAGAAAACACGTCCAGTATGACCTCGAGGGCCTCATACTCAGTTCTTCATAGATCCATTTAATTGTTACATCTCTGAGAAAAATGAATAGATCCAGTGTAGCCAAAGTGATAGCTGTTTTTTAAAGCCTGAAAATGTGTTCTATAATTTTTGTGTGTATTTGTGATTCTATTTCTTTAAAATAATAATAAAAAAACCCCCAACATCTACAGTCAGTTAATTTTGCTGTGTTTGGTACAAATATGTTACTACTGCATAAATATCTCAGGTATATTTTCTCATTGTTCTAGTGGCAGACTCACTTAACACAGTAATTGATTTACCTGTGGAACAATTTTGAATGAAGCACTCCAGTTACTAAGAAGCATTTTAAAAGATCAAGGTCTGGTTCTGTCTGTAGTTCAGCTTAGTGTTAGTTGACACTTCCCTTAACTGTGAAGGGACTTTTGTCTGTTCGACTGAGGACAGAGTTGGGTCCTAACATTTAGTATTTTTGTAACAGCAACGTCTAACTTCCCAGTGTTTTGTGAGTAACTTTTTGTGCACAAACACAGCTGAACTTCTGATGCTGAAAACAGCAAGTAGAGCTGGAGAAGGAAAGGGAAGGGAGAGAGCAAACTTCTGGTGCAGCTTAACTAGTTATTTTAATCTGTTATGACTGGTGGTTGTGCTCATTAAGAAGACTGACAGACAGTTGCTGGCTCTGTCTTTATCTTCATTTCCTTTCATTCTTGTCTCTTTTCTTCTTTCCTCCTGCAGCAGGGCTGGCAATCATGGCAAGAGAGAAATTTCTCTGTGAAACCAACCTTGGCTTGGTTCAAAGTGGCACTCCATGACTTCCCCACTGGAGAGGTGCTTCATGTGCTCTCTGCATTCTGATCTCCCAGTGCAAAGAACTCCCAGCCTGAAATCCACCCCAAAACGCAGAGCTTCCACATGGAAGTACTGGAATATTTTAATTAACATATCCGTCTATCTGTCTATCTATCTGTCTGTCTATCTACCCATCCATCCATCCATCCATCCATCCAACCAACCATCTATTGATCTATCAAGATGCAGACTATCATTTCCATTCCTAGAGGAAATCGGTCACCTTGTGCTTCAGTTGAAATATGCTAGCAGATTCAAGAAATGCAAGACAATATTGGAAGGCTAAGCTAGTGATTATAAAACGTGTCTTAATAAAGCATCTAGTTTCATGTTACCAAAAATGTATTTGCTCTTATACAGAAATAGTCTTAAACACACACAAAATAAGCTGAAGTGGGATCCAGTTGGCCTAACTTATGTCTTGACCACCATGGACATGAGATGCTTTGCATCTCTTTGTCTAAGGGCAAAGGATCACTTCTTGAAGTGCTGGCGTTAAGCAGAAAAGCTGTAGCCACCACTGAAATTGCCAAGTAAATTTACTTTCTGCTTTACCACAGGGCCCTGATCCCTCCTCCCTACAAGTTAATTTGCTCACCAGCTGCATTCTGGAGCAAACAAGAAAATCTGTTAGTGAGGAAAACCAGAATGCAAAAGATGATAGTTTATTCTGGGGCCCATACCCTACCAGAAGTGTAAGTACTTCTTTGGGGATATAAATTTCACTTAAATTTAAGGTGTTTCTTAAAGCGATCCTAAATTAAATGCCTACATTTTCTTCATGAAAAGTTGTTCTGTCTGCCTAAGTTTAGGCACATAAAGTAGGCTTGTTTATGGACTATGTGACAACTCCATAAATTTAAGAATGGTCTAATTACATTTGAATGTGTGGATACACTGTTGCAGTTAATGAAATAGTTAGAAACGATCACAGAAGACAAGAATATATTTGAAGAGCAAGTCCTTCAGGAAAGTAAGTTGAGTGTTTGTGGGTGCTAACAATATTTAGGCTGTCATAATCTCTATGCTACTACCCAGCATAAAGACGGATAGCTCTTTTCATGTCTATGGAGTTATGCCAGTTTATGCCATTTACTTCATTATGATTTTTAGCTAACTTAATGAATGTCACAAAAAAACATTTAACCTGGGACCTCCTCACAGAATAGCTGCTTCTACCACAGTGCTGATTTTGCAAGATGGCTATTCTCACAGAAGTGTTGCAAAAAAGGCAACAAACATATCAGCATTTGAAAGCAGCTGGTCAAAATATAATTCTCAGATACTGGTGTAGTAATTTGAGTGCTTTATATGGGAAATTAACTACAGGGAGTTTAGTACTGGTAAACTACACAGAGGAAAACACAGGGAAGGAGGAAGAGTATTGATAAGTTTTGATATTACGCCAATTTTAGAGTGAATCTTTTGTAAACTCTGTCCAGCCAGTCCAATGCTTCAAAAAAGTTACTTTTTTTTAATTTTAGAAAAATCAGAGAGAGCTGTGTTTATACAGTAGAGAGGGTTAGATATAGCAGTGTGTATACGAGCAAGTGGGTGTTGCTGGGATCTGGGTCAGGGACCAATCCCTGACCCTTTTTTGTTTGTCAAGATGCTTTCATCTACCCCAGCGTTTTGACAGTACCAATAACTGAGAAAGATTCAGAATAAAGTTTAAAACAACAACAAAAAAGAATGCTCGAAGTGTTTAATTGTGACTAAGCAGGCTGAAAACATTTATTTTTTATGGAACAGTATCCAAAAGTATCTCAACATATCCAGGTAAAAGACTATCCAAGTGCATATGTGGAGCTCAATGTCACATACATCAGATTCTAGACTGACACATTATTTTAAACAAATGAAGTTCCGTTGGCTGAGGGCATAAACTAAGCCTTTGACATTGTACATACTTTTGAAAATTATATTTTCCAAATTATTGCTTTTATGGATGTCAGACATTTGGCCACTTTCATTTCCAAGTGCACCAACTGTAATAAGCAAATGATGCAACAGGCCCCAGTTTTATATAGTGGATTTTATTCTCTAACATCAGTAAAAACAGCCTAATCTACAAATCTTTGCATTTCCATTAATTTCTATTGTCAGATTTCTGCAGGAAAAAATACCCAAACAAAACAAGAAAAAAACAACAACAAAACCCCTCAACAAACCCCCCATTCTCTCCATTAAAAAATGAATGCTCCATCATACATCCTATAAAACAGAACTTTATCATAGAATCTAAAAAATATGCATTCTATAGCAATTGGTTGTGCAGTACCTAGCCAAGATGTCAAGATCAGAAAAAAATGAAAGGTAAAGGAACCATTGGCATAAAGTTCTTAAAGAACCTGAGAAGTGAGGAGACTTAAAGAATTTCTTATATTATCTCTTGAAATTGCCAGAACTTCTTGAACACTGTCTGCATTCAAGTGATGATGGCAGTCCATAAAAAATTTGACCATGGATAAGGATTTCACTGCAAAAAAAAAAAAAAATTAAAAAAGAATAATAAAGATAAATTCAAAATGCAGTCTCCATGTCAGATAGCTTATAGTCTAAAAGCTGGAGTCAAATTCAGATTGTTGAACTGTAAGTAAAGATCTACTTTGGATTTTTAGTCTCAGCAAGGTAATTAATAACACCCTGTGTCTCCTATGTATTCAAGGGACAGGTTTTTTCTGTCTCTTTAGATATAACAGGAGGTTTGTTGGTGCCTTTCCCCTTAAGAAAAGCTTCTGTACAAGGGACGAGTACAACCAGCTTATAAAAAAGCAGAGCACAGAGCACAGAGCACAGCCACATCCAAACTATCTCTTTTTATCTTAGGTGTCTGGTTCATGACTGAAGATAGGAACTTCTGTTCAACCAGAATTCAGGGCAGAATCAACTACTGAGAGAAAGTGCCTGCACAAATTCTGCTGTGTGTTGTTTGGATTTTTTTTTTTAAAAAAATCTTAACCAGGTTAGGATGAGAACAGAAAGTGGGCCATCTAGCTTTTGGGAACTGCTCATTGTGAGTGGTTTAGAAAGAGTCAAGGAGGGTGAGATTCAGTCACATGAACTTAAGCATCTACAGCTATTTTAGATGCCTTAGGAGTCCTTCTGCCTTTCAAAAGTTTATAGTTGTCAATAGATATTGTATCATTCCACACAAATATCCTGGATACATTAGCGCACCTCAAATGTCACCTATCTTTTGCTAACTGAATTAAAGCCATTCAACTTGAAATATAGTCAGAACAATTACCCATCTCTGTATTTGTATATTTAGTTCTTTATCAGAAATAGCACCCCAGTAGAAGGTGAGAGACACAAATAGACAGATAGCTGTAAGCAAGTGATGAACATCAGGAGACACACTGGACAAATCTGACTGAAACGATACACTAGTACTGAACACACTAGGATCCTAACCTTAATAAAGATTTTAGCAGTATTTTATCTGATTGGGAACTTTAGACTTGGGTTTAGTCTGTTTTGGGGTTTGTGTTTTCTTTTTTTTTTTTCCCTAGAGATTCATTGATTCAAATGGTAAAAGCTTTCTGTGTAATTGTCTTTTGATATGTGAAATTTTACTGAATTTCTATTTCAAATGTGGTCTTATGCTTTTGTTATACATGCTGAACATTAAGGACAGTGAAAGAAAGCATGTGTGCATAACATTCTCTGTGCTATGAACACAAAAAAAATGTTACTGTGTTTATTAAATTAGTTAAGATTAGAGAACCACTGTTTATTGCCAGGTTGTCTGAGCCCTGGCACAGGTTGCCAGGAGAGGTTGTGGAGTCTTTATCTTTGGAGATATTCAAAAGCTGTCTGGATGTGGTCCTTGGCAACCGGCTCTAGGTGGCCCGAATTAAGCAGAGGAGTTGAACCAGATGTCCTCCAGAGGTCCCCTTCAACCTCAACCATTCTGTGATTTTGTGATTCCTTCTTTATGCATAGATCCAAAATATGTATACGCTTGTTTATATGTGTTCCAGAAATGTTATCTGTTGTGTAGTTCAAATTCTTAATAAGAGATTATAGTACGTAATAATATCTCTGAGTTTAGCAGAAACTTTCTGAATTCTTCATATACAAGGTGAATGATTTTTTTTTTTTTTGCCTTTAAGCTTTTAATAGTTACTACTCTATAGGCTAGTACATTTATTCATTCATTTTAAATGGTTACTCTAGGGCTTAGATATATTTATTTATACAATAATTCTGAAGGTGAAAGTTAAAAATCTAATCTTCTAATATACGTGCTATGGCAAATCACTTCGTAGTCCAGGTGATTCTTATTTTCTAAAAGGATTACTTTTTTATATTTGTGTGGTGGGGTTCTTTTGCAGTATCTAATTGGATCACAGTAAGGGTGTTTTACTAAAATTTTCACTACAGAACATTTTTAGTGGATCAAAAAAGTGTGTGTGTGGGCGAGTGTGAATGTGTGGGCAGAAGGGCTTCAAAACTGTATTATCTAAAATAAGTTTCTAATTGCTTGCAGAAAGTATAGAAAGGTTTTGAGTTCAGTGTTTTTAACATACAATCATTACTCAAAATGTATTTATTTGGACACGACTTATTAAAATAAAATTAATTGATTTATTAAGTTAGCTTGTGTCAAAAAATGACAAAGAGAAAATGAAAAATGAAAATAAAGATAATTTCATCAGCAGTTTTAAAAATTATAAACTTTCATTCTATAGGAATGTCAGAGGTGACCTGGTCTTAAAGTTGCTGAGGTTTCTTGAGTATATCTAATCTGCGGAAAGGGGACTAGGGAGAGAGCAGTTAGCATCTGATTAACTACTTAACTATTCTCGTTGTCACTATTTTGGACATGCCAACTAGACATGTTGCAGATGGGAACAGTTTTAAGCACTGTGGATGTAACCCAGTCTGCACCACATGGTCCTGTGGTCAGTGATCACCCTCCTTTATTTAGCAATGTCAATGAATTTAGCTCATCTCTTTATGCAAAGAGAAGCAATATCATTTTATTTGCTAGATTAAGTGTAGCCCAAAGGTTCCATCAGGAGCTGGTACTTATCAAGCCTGAGTTTATTCTTTGGAGATTTAAAGGTGACATCCGTACTACCAAATAAAATATGATAGAGATTATTCTGACTGTATTGCCAGAGAGGTCATACATTTTTCTTGATGCTTATGTGCCCAAATGTCATTTATACCAAGGAACAGGAAACCTGAGTTCTAACTGGCTACATTTCTAGACTCTAACAATTAAACCATCTCTGAACCAAATCTAGAACATTTGCGCTGAAACTTTGCTGGGGAGAACAGTAACAATAAAACAGCATGAATAATCATGGACCAAAACTAAAGATCTTTTATTTTTCCTATTTTATTTACTAGCATATACATAACTAGAGGAATTATGAAGGTTAAGACCTTTCTCCTGCCACCCCAATGATTTCGGTTTTAGACTATAGACTGGTTGGAAGGCAAAAAATGTAGGAAGGCTGAGTGAAGGTGGCACGAGGACACACTTCCTGAAATGAAAGCCCAGTTAGAAATGGGCTGTCTCCAAAAGTGGACTACTGAAAAAATAGTCTAGCACATTGTCCAGTTTGGTGGATCACAATGAATGAATGTAGTAGTGAACCTTCCTACTGGCCTGAGAAAAAACAAACTGCATAATGGCTTTAAAATAGTTTTAGTATACATTATCATAGTAAGATGAGATACTTTTTATCACACAATGTGTTCAAAGCACTGGGGTTATTGTTAGTAAAGGAGTATTGTTTGAATACCTTGTATGATAACAAGAGATGCGATTTTAGAGAAATGCAAGAAGTAGTCAGTTGATAGCCATAGCATCATATGTTAGACTGAGGTTAATATAATGTTATATTTTTTTAACAGAGGTAGACATATCAACAAGAAACTAAGTCTATTCAATTCACTTCAGCCCATTTTAAAGAAAATACTTGCGCACAGATATTGTCTGATGCAGTTGTGTATTTGCTTGCATGAGGCATTGGTAGTGCTATGTCATTCTGTTGTTCAACAAAACACATTATAAAGTACAAACTAGAACACTGTACCAGTAATGCTTGTGTGGAGGGGAAAAACTACTTTCATATGTAGTTTGTGGGGGAAAATGATTAGTTTTCTGATGCCGATAGTCAGAAAACGTAAGAAATACTGTACTTATGTCTGGCACATCCAAACTCATAACATCTATTTGCTTTGCTTTGTCAAAACATATGAAAAATCATTAAAGTGTTTTAATAAATGTCTGGTTTTCTTGCTCATTCATCTTATAAATATTAATTAGCCATGGATCAGGCAATTAAAGTTTAATCAATTTGCACTAATTAGCACCACATACTTGCATAAAAAGATAAAACCAGCTCCTGCATCTGGCTGTTATTTGCAGTTTTTGTCAAGTGCTGATGAGTTTCATCTTGAAGAGCAGATTAAGAAGAAAAGAAGAAAATAAGAAAGTAGTGTTAATTTTATTAAATCTTCAATCAAACCCTCTGTTCATAAGCTTTATGGGACAGTACCAAGTAACATTTCACTTTACATAGAAGTAGACATAAGTGGGCAAAAATTTAACACTTTTCTGTGACCACACCCTTCCTAATTATAATTTGTAGGAAAAAAATAGCTCTACTGTGCAAAACCACAGGTTCTATCCTATAAAAAAACATGGTTATAAACTATATACCTGGAGCTGGATACCCCAGACTTGCATAAAAAAAGTAAAGAAGGTAAAAGCAATTTTAATCTAAAAGTGGTTTCAGTCATTTGACATGCATGAGTGGAAAAAAAGCCCCCAATTTAATCTGAAATTGACCTAGAATTTTGATATTTTTAAAGACAAGTTTCAGTGTTTAAATTATTCTCCTTTCTAATTGAATGACAAAACTTTGCATGTTATCTTCCAGCGTTCTGCCAGAAGTTGGACCATAGGTTGGGAGAATTTAGCCTATTTTAGTTAGCCTAATAGCCTAAATACTATTTAGGTCCAATAGTATTGAAATTATTTGACAGATATGTTACTGGAAAATTGTCGGGCATCTGTAGTGAAAAACGGATATCAAGAACTTCCTGGCCACCAGGAAATATAATTATTTGGAAGTACTTCTCTCAGTTATTCATGTTCAATGTTTGTGTTACAATGTTTATCACCTGAATTATCTATGCAGCAAAGCTAACAAAAGAAAGGAACAAATTAACAAAATCAAAACATACACGCACACACACACACACACACACAAAATCAATGTTTCTTTTCATTCAATAAGTCTAGTTTTCAGGTGTTTTGCCTTCACCGAGAAACAGTAGGGTAAATCTCATTCTAGAAAGCCCTAATGTACATTAGGGAATCATACAAGTATTGGTCCTGGTTAAGAAGCTTAAAGGTGTCCTTTAGTATCCCACCTTCACTTATTTTAAAAAAATGCACTCTGGTTGTGCAGGCCAAGTCTCTCACATGGTGGTCAATAAACAGAGAACAATTCAGACCTTCCACACCTCAATTCATTGTAGCTAGCATGAAATCCAAAGCAGAAATGTTTGCCCGAATGGATAGCTGGAGGGCAGTTATCTAAGTGCTGTTAAATAAAATTGCAGACTGCACATTTAGCTTAACACAGAATTGTCTGCATCACTGGTCTGTGCTCCTGTTGGTCATGGCTTAATGTCATTAAACTTATGGGTGCCTATGAAGAAAACACCTGAAAATCAGCATTCTAATTCTCTGTATATGTTTTTTGCATAGTTAAATGCCATGAAGTAACAGCCAAAGCTTTTATAATGCAGTTCTGTTTCTGGCTTCTGAATTTGGTTGAATGAATTCGACTGCCAATCTACCAAACAGATATTATTGAGTATTCCAATATGACTATTGTGAGTTTTAATAACAAAGGAAAATAGAGTGTTCCATCCAACCTATTTATGGAACTAAAAAAGATTGCAGGGAATGAAACATGTATTTAATCACTGATGGAAATTTGCCTTAAGCTTGTCAGGTAAATCCACACTTTTAGACGTGATTTAATACTGTAAAAAAAAACAACCAACCACCAACCAACCCATAGCATGAATCATAAAGAAGCTATGCACCATTTACATAGGGATTTTCATGTAGTTTATGCAAGAAGTGACTTGTGAATGGTTATTGATATTTTTCAAATAAAGTATGTATGAACCATTAAACTCCTCATTCCCTAGTGTACAAGCCATTGCTCTGTTAAACACTCCTTCACTAGATAGGCTATAAAAGGAACAGAGGCACTTGAAAAGGTATCATCTTTCAATGTTTGTTTAAAGATCTGATACATTTGGCACGCAAAAACACCTGGTAGTGCAAACTCCAAATTGCTGATTGTTGTTGCAGAATCTTTGTAAAAGAATAGTTCACAGAAGATGCATTGTTTTAGAGTATAGAAAGACAGAGTTTGACACAGTCTCTCTCCTGAAGACTTTTACATCATATCTGTAACTGAGGAAAATATCCTTGTTCAATAAATTATATTTAAAAACATACTTACTATAAATGAATGTAATGTAAGCACTTTCCTAATTTGGGGACTGAAGTAAAAAATCATTGCTAGGACAAATTCCTGCAGACGAAGCATTTTGTCTGATAGATTTCACCTATACACCATATATATATACATTGAACAGTGCCTTCTACTGAAACTAGAAAACTAAGCTCAGTGGAATAGGGTACAGTAAACTTAAGTGGGCTTGGGAAGAAGCCAAAGGCTATTGTGTATTTGCAAATAAGACATGCAACTGTGAGCAGTATAGATATATTTTCTAAGTTATTAAAGAACTCAAAAGTGTATTAAAGCTCAGTGTCCTAGGAGTAACCTGCAGCCCCTAATTAAGAGTAGGGAGACACACACATAGGTCCTTGTTTTACTGTCTTGACACAGAAGGCATTCAAGGCTTTGCGAGTAAATCTACAGAGGCACTGAAGTAAACATCTGAAACCATCCTCAGCTTGTACTGTTTATTATTGTTACACTCTCAAAAGCTCTTTGCACTCTTGAAAGACCAAGATCTCCTTTATGTTATCTTTTTATGGTCTGCTTGGATGGGACATAGGGAGAGGTAAGCACATCAAAACTCAACTCACCAACAAATATTCAAAACCTGACTCTTCATAAACATTTAGGGCTTTAGATAATATTTCCAAGAAATCTGCCCCCCAAACTGTGTTAAAAATGGATATGTGGTCTTCTTTTACATAAGCTTTGGAGACCTGTCTTTTTAAAGTATTTTTTCTTCCTGACCTGTGGCTGTGCAAGGCCAAGACTCTTATATGAATAATACATGAAATGAAATGAAATGAAATGAAATGAAATGAAATGAAATGAAATAAAATAATATATCTCTTCCAGGTGCAGTACTCCTTAAATATCTATTGCTTTCATACATTTTGCAACTCTAAGACTGGAACTCATTTAATGAAATTTGATCCTATTGAAGGAGCTGCATAAAAAAAATTAGCAAATTTTTAAAGACTGCAGTATTATTTTCTCTACTTACATAGCTTTGGCAGGTGTCATTATGAGTTCTGAGTTTCAATTGATCATGAGGGACTAGAAATCTAAGAGAGAACCTAAATTAGCCACTTAAGATGTCTGCAATGAAATGGGTGAGTGGGGAACCCAGTATTTCAAGGCAGTGTTAAGTATGAAGGTGTGGTCATTCATCTACTTTATATAGCTCTATACAGCTAGTTCTTCTGCCCAAATCAAGGGAAGGATTGTGAGTCCCTGACATTAGTTGGACAAAGTCTCCAAATACCACTGCTATGGCATTTCCATGGACAATGTGACCTGAAATCTGCTGTCGTGCTTTTCTTTTTTCGCAAATATGTTGGAAACAAAAATTTATACAATATGCATTCAGGAAGAACACTTTATTCTTTTCAGAAATATTGGGTTTTGTCCTCTGTGCTGCAGACCACTTGAGCAAGTAAGAGAGCACATACCTAGTGAGTCTTGTCTATTGAACACATTTTTCTGTAGCTTGAATCTACTTGACTTTATAGCATATTGTTCAATTTTCTGGCAAAGAGATTGTGGGAGGAACTAGAGCAGCACTTGTGGAAGGTGTTTATGGTTGACTAACTGTTAGTGGAATAATTTTTTTTTTTTTGTTTGTAAAGAAGAGGGTCAGTTTTAGAAGTGTTTTACTGGATAAATCTGCTAAACTAAAGTGGTGTTTAACTCATGCCGAGGAGATTAGTGAGAAATTATAGGGGGTACCGTTAGAGTTTTGAAAACCAGAGCTGGAGCAAATCATGAACAATATGTATGTTTTGCATGAACTACATAGTTCATACATTCATATCTGACAGTTTTTATCAAGTCCTATTGGATCTCTATTGTCACTATTGGATCTCTATTGTAATTTAAAAACTGCCAACTTTTTCCTCTCCTATCTTCTTCACACAGACCCTAAAAAATACATAATTATCTTAACGTCATAGTCAAAGCCCTCACCTACATCTTCTACTTCTACTTTTATTTTTTTTTATGAGATAGCTCTTTCTTTACATTTTGCCTTTCTTTATAATTCCTTCCTTTTTTTTTTTTTTTTTGCATTTCTTTACATTTTGTTTTGCTACGTTTTGCCTGAACTACCTTTTGTTGAGCTAAGAAAGTACCTTGGAACTTGACTCAGGTAGTCTTGCAAACAGCTTACACTAGGGACTATGGGACAGTGTTAGAAGCTATTCACTAAATGTCAGATTATGAATCTCTTTCTGTCCTTCGTGGTGTTACTCACATGAGTAACCTCTTTGACTTCAGTGTGAGTAACTGCTACTCAACATTGTGAAGTCAGCAGTTGCCATCTGATACTACAAGAGAAACACTATAGATGAAGATAGGTACGCATCCAGTTTCTCTACCTTTGATCAAGATCAAAGCATGCTTTTTGAGGTTGGTGCTGTGTTAGATTATGCTGCCTACTTTGCTATTCCAATTTGCTATTCTGTTTTTCTTTTAAGTGTATAAAAATTGAGTTGCTTTTGTATTGACAGGCATTGCACTGAGAATATCAATTTGGAATTTTGTTGTAATTTTAAGTCTGTGTTCGTTCTTTGTAAAAGCACATAAAGATATGGTGGTTTCCTACTTAATCTTGATATGTGCCTGGAGAAAGTGAAATGAGCACTCAGACAAATGAGTTCACCCTTGGAAGCCTTACTTCACTATCTGGGAGACAACTAAGAATTGTGTTCCCTATTTTGAGTTTATGTACAATAGGCAGTAAATATCCTAAGTCTCATCTGCTTTGCAACAACAATGGGTTCTTGGAATAGAGGAAAAAGAAGATGGTGCACATCATCTTTCTGCTACTTGCAGGAATGTGACTTCCAGAATCAATAACAGCCTTTGTCTGAGGTGAAGTACTTTGTACTGTAGAAATTGAAGAGAGAGATGGAAGATTCATTCAAACTGCATGTGACAGCACAGATAATCATGCACACCATCACTTCCATAGGTACTAGATGAACTTATTTGTTAAGTTCTGTTCTACCTTATACAAACTCTAAATCTAACAATGCCTGTGGTGCTTTAAGTGTAAATTTTGCTCAGAAATCAGTGCTCAATGACTAATGAATACTTTGCTCTAAAGGACTCACAGTCTGAGGACAACAGATGGCTCAGCACAAAACAAAGAGGATGATACAGAAAACAACTAGTGGGTGCTCATTGTAGTTTGAATGTATTCATCCATTCTGGAATTATGGGAGGGAAGTTTTGTGAAGGAAAAATATGAAAGAAGCTGCTAAGACTGACACTGGATTGAACAGATGGAGAAGAATAAAGTATAGAGATACAGTTTGCAGCCAAAGACTTATCACTATGACTGAATGAGAGTCAGAGTCAACTATAGTCTACATATCACAGGAGCTAAAATTGAGTTTTCTCAAGTATTTTATCTGAGCTTGCTTAAGTGTCATAACACTTTCATCTTTTGACTTTCATATAGTCACCCCCCTCTAATTACTTCCTCCTGCCACTTACCCACTGCAAAGTATTCCACTAGGCACAGAGGTGTTTTCATTGACAAAATCCAGAAATCCTCCTGTGATGACGCATTCAGTAAAAATATCTTGCTCAAAAATCAGAATATTAACAGTAAAAAAAAGATCGCTAGTTCAGTTTTGTTGTAGCTTTACAATTAGATCACTACTCAACATTTACAGATTGGAACACAAAGTTCACTATTTAGACAGAACCCTAATCCTTCTGGTATTCATGGGGATTTGTTATACTTACTAAAGTTAACCCTGTCCTATCCCTGCCTCCTTACAGAAGTCATTGAAGCAATGGCTGTATTTGCAAGTGACAAGAAAAGAGCTTGTCACAAGGAGTACAGCTTTACCAAAACTAAAATACTACTCTAGTAATGCTAGCACTGATGCAGCTTGAAGCTCAAACACAGCGTAACTTTAAGCACATACTCAATCTGCTTAAATGTTGTTGGACTTTGAATTCCAGTAGTACAGGAAGGAGGATGCTGAAACCAAAGCCAAGAATATCTGTAGATAAAATAAGATTAATTAATATGATTTCATTTCCCTATTAACATAATTTTTTTTTGCCTTTAAATACATATTATTAAGGAGCACAGGTGGAATTAATGTCTAACATGGAAGTTGCACAAGGCATTGTATGTAACACCAGCAGATTGTCCAGAGAAGTATTTTAGGTTTTTTTTTTTTTCCAGATCTATCTACATGATGCTATTGCAAGCTACCGTCTGAGAAAAACAGATGGTCATGCCTCTTCAATCTTGTATTTCTATATATGAGCTTATAAAAATAAGAACTACAGACAAATTAGCTAGAAATGTTTCCTATTTTATCTTGACCAGTGGGTAAAATAAAGTCTTTAGAGTAAAACTCATAACGATAACCTAGGATTCCCTGTATGAAACTGAATGTGCTAACTGGAAGACAGCTCTTTCTCTTCTTTCCCCTCTCCCTCTCCCTCCCCCACCCCATGATATCTTGAAATCTTTTCTGCATAGTGACACAGCTTCAACAAGAGGGGTGGAATACATTTCCTTCCCTCCCACCTGCCCTCTCTCCCAAATGATTAGAGCACTTTTCAACAAAGTGGGAGATGTGGGTGTCCCTCCCTACCTTATATACACTGAGAATACATTAAGTATGAAATTGCCTCTCAAGGGAAGTGATGGAAATGCCACTTGTTCATTTTTAAACTGGATTTGAAAAAAGCTTTATAGGAAAAAAAAAAATAAAAATCTGCTGTAGCGAGGGAGAGATTACATGACCTTCTTGAGAAAGATTTTATTTTCTCATTTCTAATATCTCTGATACCATGGTTTACTCCCTTTCAGTCTGTCAATTTTTTCCTCAGCATTGTGTTTTAGAAGATTTATTCAAAATGTGTGTGAGAAAACTAACTGAAGATCTTCAAAGAAGAGAGAATATAGCTTGGTTTCATCGTCTGTTTGAACCTGAATTACTGTAATGACTGTAGTGGAATTATTTTCTTTTAAATGAGCAAATCTGACACGAACTTCAAAGGGGAAGTAAATACATGTAATAAAGAGGCCGTTTTTCTTTTTCTTTTCCTAAATGATTTATTTTATCCCCAGAAACACCAACAAATGTTCAAAGTTCCAGATATTTAAATAGGTACCAAGATGTCTGAAGCTGTAATCCTTGCTCTGCCAGTTCATTGAAAAATTGCTGACCTTATAAAAGCCTATGTTCCTTTTCACTTTGATAACAGCTTTTGCTTCATCAGTCCACAATATGTATTACAGCAGTGAACCCATGCAGGATCAACTAATTGCCAGTACATGCATTTAAATATAAGTACCCCCAGAATTCTTATCACATAACGATATATACACATTTTTACTTTAAGCAGGAATTAAAAAGTTTTTGTTCTCTTAAATTATTTTGTGTTATGGACCTTGTTCTAACAATTACATTTTACCAGTTAGTGCTTTACGAAGCATGATGGTATCTAACCAGCAACTAATATAAGAGCTCCAGTTTGCCCTCAGTACACAATCTTAAAGCCCATTAACATTTGTGGGAATTATATGTGCAATGTGCAGGGAGAATATAACCTTAAGCAAGTGAATACTGAAGATACCGTATATGTTTGATCTGACTAATGCAGTTTAGATTTTTCACAGCAGTGTGTTATATCAACCGAAGTTTGTTAGACAGCAGGGAGACTAATAAAAAGAGGGATCATATAAATAAGCCGAAACAAAGAAATCAACAAAGACCTTCTGCATTAACTAGGACATAATCTACAGATGTTTCTCAGTTGGTAGAAAACAGATTTCCACACAGCAGTTGCATACAATACAAATGTTTGCACAGAATCCAGCTGGACTAGTTATATAAAGCCATCTCAAGATCAGAAGCTTTATAAAAGAGTCAGCAGCTGACTGGAAAGAAGATGGGTGACTGAAGTTGCTGTCCAGATCTCCTAAGCAATAGATCAGTCTGAATTGTCAGTTTCAGGTGGAATGGAAGCAGAAATTCCTTTTAGCTGTGCCGTCCCTGACTATTTCTAACTTTCTGTTCAGAAATTTGGAAAAGCTGGCAATCTAATGAAAAATTGCAGGCTGTTGTGAAGTTCTGAGCTTGATTTGTGAACCAAGATGTTTGTGCGTGTGTGTGTTAAACTTCACATATGCAGTCTTTTAGTTTTCTAGCCATGCGCCTCAGCTTCCAGTTATCTGGGGACTTGACCAAACTAATGTTAACTTTGACAACATAGGCAACTGGTTGAAACATAGAGGTCAGTAAGGGAAGTATGAATCCTAAAACTAAAGAAATCTATTTTGAATGAGTGAATGTAAGTGAAAATGAAAGAATGAACACCAAAAATCTTTTCGGTTTTATGCTTTCCCCTGTGATTTTCAGCAAGTTTCTTTATCTAAAAAAATATTTATAGCAATACCCTCCTATTTTTTTTTTTTTTTGTAACGAATAGTTCTGCATGCTAAAGAGTTAGAAAAAATAAAATTTGTAATTTTTGTTTTCTGTTAGATTCCTTGGTAAAAAAAATATCATCTTTTGTTGTGAAAACATTTCCAAATGCTTGGGAACAAATGTAATTCTGGATCTTTCAGCATGAGGTGCCCTGCTTTTATATTATTATCGTTGGTCAAACATAACATGAGAGGTTTTCTCATAACAATGAGAGGTTTTCCAGACACAGACACCATGAAAATCATCTTGCTGAACTTTGCTGTAAAAAATGTACGTATCTTGCCTAACCTGGTTGTCTTGGTCCCTGTCTATGGTCCCTAGGGAACCATCTTTAGAAAGTGATGAATTTTAGCTATTTTAGGTACCCATCTTCAGAGACGGTAATTCATGTTCTGAAGGGGCCTGTCCTTTTACTTTTAACATAGAGGGATCCCGTGTAGCTTGCTTAGAATTGACACATAATGCTTTGATGGATACAGTCAGAGAAGAAGAATCCACTGTCAGCATTCTGCACTAAATGCACTGAGAGTTTATCATGGTGTCAAGATGAGGAGAGTTAATCCACCTTGGAGCACTTTCTGAAATTCCACATTTCTTTTGCAACATTTTTAAAACATGCTATAATAATACAGTGGCCAATAGCACTGTGCTGAGTTAGCAACATTCAGGGAACTGTTTTTATCTGATGACAGTTATGAAGTTTGAAAGAAGATGAGGTCAGTGTTATGTATGTCATATCAAAACACTTCCTGGCTACATCTTTCTATTTTGAAATAATAGATGTTCTCTTATCATAACCATAAATTTTTCAATCCTTATTTTATTGTTATTTTTCATTAGCAAGAATATTTCAAAAGAGAGGAAAAGAATCTGCTTTTGTCCTTCTAAGAGCTGATTATGTTTAGCATCTCTACTCAGTTTTTCTAGGTTACTTAATTTTCTGTTTCACTATTCTTCTATGTTATACAATTAAACCGTAGCTTCTGTGTACCTCTTTTCCAAGTTATATTTATACTTGCTTAAAAGTTCAACAAGGCTTGAACAGCTTGTGCTTTGCCTGCATTATTTTTCATTATTGTACACTGTTCAAAAATTCCTTGATGGCAATAATCATAATCATTCAGCTCCTGTTTGTGTTTTGCATGAGCTTCTTTGTCTGTCTTTTAAGATTTTCTTCTTTCTCTAGCAATTAAACTGACTTTACAGTAGTGTTGTTTACAATTAGCCTTCTGTTCATGTATGTTTATCAGCTCAGAAAATCTCGCTTTTTGTTTGCAATTCATTTTTGACATCCTGTAAAAACCTTTTTCTTTTGATTTCCTTCTTTCTGCTGGTTTCTTCTTTCTTTTTAAAGGACAGAAGGCAGTAATTATTACTGCCTTAAAAAATCCAGCTTGTAAAATCTTTTAACTTCCTTGAAATTCCTTATTTTTTATGTGTTATTGCCAAGCATATTTTAAAAGTTCTGTCCATAAGGTACCTTGAGGCCAGTGTTTTAATACTAATTGAACTGCAGGTAGTAGTATGTGATTGCCCTTTTACGTGTGTGAATGTGTGTCAAATTTGCATCCGAGTGCCTGGTAGCAAGAACGCCTGTACCAACGAACAACATCTGCTATTAATATACCAGATGCTGCATTATTTTTTTCCACTAGAGATATCGTTTTCATACTGCCAAGTGACAATATATATGCAGGCTAATGCTTCTAATGGGTAATGCTTAATGTGGCTGTCCTGTGCCCTTACCATACTTTGAATATCTAGCTAATCAGCAGTTACTCTATAACTCAAGTGTTTTAAGAGTAGTTGCTTAATTTATGCAGATGGCAAAACTTCCATAATTTGTATACTGCCAACATGTATCATGTTGAATAATGTATATGATATGTTAATCAACATGTTTTACATTTTAGGAAAATCTTTAAAGTTTTACTCAATTTGAAATGTGTGAAAGGTCTCTGCAGTGGATGTCAAAGGGTAATAAATTCTGTATAGTGGCCCAACTGGTAGAATCAGACATGGCTACTGCTTTTAAATGCAACTGCTTCTAGCTAACTGCTATTTTAGCTATCCCTTGTTGCAGAAGCATCATACGAAGACAGAGGGAATGAAAGCCAGTGTATTTACAGGTTTGTCTGTGGGCACCCCACAGTTCCTCAACTTTGGCTCTTCTCTGCTGAATGACTCTGCATACTAGACATAGCACATCATGTGTTCACAGGTCTGGAGGGGAACCACAGTGCTCCACTGTACAAATGTTCCTCCGTTGCTGCAGAAGGTCATAATGCTCAAGGCATTATATTTGACAGGTCTGCAGTTTTGGTGCTTGTAAATTAGCTATAACCTCTGAACCTCAGCAGATTGTTGATGCTCTGTGCTCTGATGCAAACATTGCTTGAGCTGGTGGCCACACTTTGAATTAAGATCAGTTTCTGTATTATGGCCTTAAAAAGCATCACAGTCTTCCTTTCTGAGTGGAGGCTACTCTTTTGTGACTGGTTTTAATCAAAGATTCATAGGAAATTTCCTATGATCCAGGTAGGGACCAGTCAGTATTCTAATCTCTCAATTTTTGAGGCTGTATCGGCAAATGAAAACGGCCAAGGTGTGGGTTTGAGCAGATGATTATTCATGCTGTTTCACTATTCACTATGTATTCCCTGACATGGTTTTTCCTCATCCCAACTAGCACTCTCTTGGATAGGCACAGCTAGAAAATGACATGGCAGAGTGACTGTTCCCATTGCGTATTCTGGAAAAACAACAGTAAACCTGGAATAGGATGCAGCTACAAGGCACCCAGAAAGAGGGGAAGAGTTTAGATATAGAAAGACTCTACCATGGAGTCCCTTGACTAAAGGAACTGTGGTTTTCAACTCTACTCTAAGGTACTTCTTGGAAGCAAAATAAGGCATAGAAATCTAGCAGAGGAATTTATTATGCGGGGCTCATGCTACTGGAAAAGTGCAAGAAAATTGCAGCTTTCTGAAAAAAAAGAAAACTCCTAGAGGCAGTTCTCTGAGACAGATTTCTCATTCCTGTTGTTTCACACATTGATGGAGACCTTGGAACCACCAGTTTCAATATCTGATTCTTATTCTGATATTCTGGCAATAAAATGGTACTTTCCAAGAAAAATATCATCCATTGTGGGGTACTGGCAAATACCTCATTCTAAGAAGACAGAGTTGCACAATGATGACATCTTCTGCTTCTCCTGAGTTTCCTTAGTGTAAAGCCTTCTCTAGGCATCAAGTCCCTGGATCCTGTAGTCCACCCAGAAGATTCCAATTATAACTGGAGTTCAGAAAACAAAATGATGTTGCTACATTTACACAGATGCTTTTAAGTCATGGCAACAACTATATTTGATTTACTGGTCCCTTCTCGGTAGGAAAAAAATAGATAATTATAGTAAACAGTTACAGATCTCTCACCTCATGCAAACAGAAAAGGTGCTGTATTTCATTTAGATTGTTTTTCAGTATCAACAGCCAGAAGCAGCAAATCTTGCAAGATTCCCTAAAAAGAAGCTTGTGTCGTATTCTGCATATTCTATTCAAGGGTGCTAACAATCTTTGTAGGCACCCTGATTATTTTTATTCAACTACAGTATTACCAGCTCAGTTCCTCCTTAAAAATAATAAAAGCCTTTCTAATGTTCATTTGACTGTATCCGCTTTCCATGTAACTCTACAAGAAACATAAAGCTAACATCTGAAATGTGTGAAAAAGAAAGAAATTCTAAGAAAATCTTGGCAAGATAAACATACACTCCTGACCTCAGCTTATCCAAGCAAGGATGCCAGTGCTAAGGAGATTAATGTCCTATATACACAAAAACCTCACACAGACAAGAAACACTAGGCTGACAGTGTAGCGTACAGACTGGAAGATAATACTAAAAGAAACTCACATATAATATGTATCTAGAGTAACAGAAGCCATTTACATCTGTTAGTCCTAGACTACAATAAGTCAGTGGAAGAAGGAATGACTTAGTTCCCTGCCTGTCAGTAGTAAGAAATGGATGAACACAGAAAAAGGCATGGTTTTGAAGCATGTAGAAGAGATTCAACATTGGAAGCCTTTTTGGCTAAAATGGGCTAAATTACAGATAAATGTTAGTTGGGTGTTTAACAACAGAAGTACATTT
This sequence comes from Charadrius vociferus, assembly GCF_000708025.1. Classification (NCBI taxonomy): domain Eukaryota; kingdom Metazoa; phylum Chordata; class Aves; order Charadriiformes; family Charadriidae; genus Charadrius; species Charadrius vociferus. Next base: position 676,712 of record NW_009648555.1, on the reverse strand, counting down.
TCAAAGAATGAACAGTAAATATACACTGAGGTCTAATATTGTTGGATCTGATCTGTACTTAGGAGGGGAAGCTTGAAAATAATGGTCCTGGAATAGGTTATGTGACTGTATACAGGTCCTGTTCACTACAGAAATGTTCCTTCCGTATGTAGCTAGGGAACGTTTTGGATGAACGTGTGATTTCCTTTCAATACATTGTCAACGGCATCACACTTCTCGCAAGAATCGATAGAAAATTCTGGGAATTTCGGTTTTGGATTGTGAACCTAAACGACTTTAAGCATGACTGAATAAGGTTTCTTTTTTCCCTTAAAAACTTAGTGCTCTTTGATTACTCCATCATAATGGCTATTTAGCTTGCGACAAATGCACAGGCCCAAATAGATCTCCTTTCTAACTAAGAGAAGAATAAAAACCTTGCCTTTCGGAGACAGCAGGTATTTTCCTCCAGCTGTTGCTGAAGGTACCTTTTCATCCATTTGCATTTCTACCTTCAGAAAAGCAATGAATCTTGTTTACATTCTGGTCCTTCAAAGCCCAAAGTGGGAACTTTGAAAGAAAATACATGCCACATCTTTCTAAGGGTCTTAAACCAGAAACATGCACCACAGCCCTGCAAGTATAAAGGACGCTACTCATTGTGTCACAACACTGGTGTTTTGTCACCCTCCTGATTATTACTAATGTGTGTGAAACGTCTTGGTAAAAGAAAGCATTTAATGTTGCATTTAAGACACCCTAAAATGGTTTCCTCCTGCAGCTCAGGTGAAGGACTCTGTGTCACTGAGCTCCAGTTACTTTCTCATTTGGCTCATATAACTCATATAATGGTATCTTCTTAGGCACTTCTCAGACAAGCTAATCCTTAATGATACTAACAGCATAAATGTGTCCCTAAGCACAATAGGAGCACTCATTGAATTTTTAAAGCAGGAAAGCTTTACATTCCTAAAATTTTGCGAGGAAATGACAGGGGAATCTTGAGATAAGTTTATTGGATTTTGCTGTCAGAGAATACAGAATTAAAGTAAAGAATAAGGGGAAGAAATTAATCATTTTAGTAGAAGTGGCAAGTTTATGATTTGAAATGTGAACCATGACATATAAAAACTTCTGGCCAATGTTTGCATTGAGTTGTTTGGGCTCATTTATATTTAAAAGTCCTGGAATGCAAACACACAAGACAAAAACAGTTTCTGAAGACATCAGGGAAGCTTACACCACTCTTGTTACATCCATTTGACTATCCTGAAAGGCCCTAACAGGAGTAAGAAAATATTGCAGATCTTTCCCCATACATGGACCCCAAAGTACATCCACTTGGAGGGGAACAAAATGTTCTATCCCACACTGGCCCTTGAATAGCAAGTTAAAACTAGACTGAGGGTATATATTTCACATTGCAAAGAAAAAATGCTTTAATAATAAAACTCATATATTTATCAAGCATCTAATGATGTCTAATCCTTAAACAACCTGATGAGTAACTTGATTATCAGCAGAACAAACAATCTGAAATTCATTGCCCCCAGTCAGATAACAAGAGCCAACAAAAGCAGCTTTCTGTGAATTTACCCTCAGACAATTAGCAGATAAATGCACTATCTTGCTACGATCTCTCTTCAAAACATTTTGTCTTTGATTAACCTTTAATTGTTTAAATTTCAGTTGGAGTTAGAAACAATGACAAGGAACTGTGCTGAACGGAGTTGGTTTTAGAAAATATGCTATAACAATTACTTTTTTGTAAAAATCATACTCACTATGCAAATAAACTTGAGGTAAAGTGTTTTTCCTCCTGAACCTTCTTCAGGAAAAAAAAAAAAAAAAAGGAGGAAAATCTACTCTATACGGTTGAAGTAATCTCTTTAATATTGGTACCAAAATAGCAAAATGCAGTAATTACATCATTATTTTGTCAGTCTCTGTCAATCCATTGTAAGAAAATATTCTCTCTCTCACCCTTTATCCAGGTCTTAACACCTTCATAATGTTGTTATCTCTATTGTCTTAGAGTGCATGCTTTTCAAGTCAGGAATACGTCTTCTACTTGTCTGTAAAGTGCCTACATATTTGGTGAGTTATATTAGTAAATCAATAAAAAAGCAGTAATTTGGTATCTTTTTTTTGTTGTTGTTCTTAGTGCCAATAATGATGCATTTACTTTGGCAAAACAGACTACCTGGTTTACAAATAGTTTTCTTATCTACTTCAGATAGTGAATATTTTTATTGACCCTTATTAAATACAAATCAGGCTCAAAGCTCACCCACCAAAAGAGCAAAAGGTTATCTTTCCTGTGCAGCAGTAGTACTGGACAGCAATTTGCCTAGTTTCTACTCATAAGTCTTTTGGCCTGCATCTATATCAGTAAATTAAACAGGGCCAGAGAACTTCTGGACACTGGAATGCAGTCATCTATGTTGTTAACTTATAATACTCCCTTGTGTGTTTTTTGTTTTTTTGAAAAAAGAACTCAAAAATAGCTCCCAAAGATAGTTTGAGAAAGGGACAATTCCCAAAAGGCAATATGGGTATAGCTTCTGATTTTGGAGGGTATGACTTTATTAGTATGGATGCAGCAATAATAATGAATACCAAAGACTGATTCCATTAGTTTGTTCATGAGTGTAGATACAGCTTTAGATGGTGATCAAAATGCCAAGTAATTTCTATGGATAAAAATCTAAGTTTTTATTTTAAAAGCCTGAAAAAGCCTTCAAGCTGGTAAAGATTCGGTAGTCTCATGTTGGGTTCCCTGCTGCATAGCCACGTGACGGTGATCACTCATAACGTCACCCTTTTTTTCTTCCCAGGAAAAATCTATGAGAAGAAAATCACAAATATTAAGTATTCTGTAAAACCTGTTCTTCATTTTCCACTAATAAATGTAGCAACAAACTAAATTTACATTAAAATTGTATTCTGTGCAATACCACAAAAATCTTCAGAAAGAAGAGTGACCATGACCTTGTGCCCTTTAGTACATCTAAATATATATCTTTCTTCATCTTTACATACAGTGGAAAATGGAAGGATATTTAGCTAGTGTGTTACTAAGTAATCCAAGATGCATAGTTAATTCCAGGATCACAGTTTAAATGCTCATAGGTCTTCAGAGTCTGCAGTTCATCCTGGTGAATTAACCAGGTCATGAATCTTTGAACATGGATTCATTCTGTCTGCAAATTTAGAAAGACTGTCTCACATTCAGGAAGAGTTCTTCGCAGGTCGCAACTTATTTTGTTGGGGTTTTTTTTAAGATCAACAACCAAAAAATAAAATGTGAGAAATAAATGTAGAAATATGAAAAGTCTAGAAAGGACTTTATACCTTTTTAATTTCAAGTCATTTTTTCTGGTATGGATTTCAAATAGCTCTATTTACTGCAGGAACGCTGTTTGTATGTAGTGTTATGTAGTAAACTGAGAAGATGTGAGTATTTTAACTGACTGACTCCATTTCTTTACTTTGCATTAATATGAGACTCTGGATATTGAAATACCTGTACAAACTACACACTAAATAGAAACACAGTTAGATTTAAATAGAATAATATTAGCAAAGATATTTAAAATTATTCAGTGTGTATAGATAAATTTCAAGAAGTCTTCTCTTTTAACATTGCAGTTTTGCATAACTGTACCTGGAGGTATTTTGCAACACAAGTATATTAAGGTAAATGGAGAAATTCAGATACATAATATCTAGAGCTCTATGATTCCCACTGCAGAAATCTCCATAATTATAGAGATTTTAGAGATTGTACACTAATACTAATTCTCCACTAAAACTGATGCAATTAAAAGATAGTAGTAGGTCTAAATTAAAACCTCAAATTTGCATTTGAAAGATAACAATTAGATTAGTCAATAAAACTTTGTGAAGTAAAAATGTAATCTTTATTTTTTTTTTCCATGGAAAAACAAAGGAAATAAAGAACAGGAGAGAAAGACTGAGAGAACAATGTAATTATTTACAATGTGACTTTGTTCTCTGAGTCACTGCAACATATTTGTTCTGGATTTTGGGAACATCTGTTCACACATGTAATATGTATATCTACATTGCCATAAAAGATAGATGATAAGTTAGGCTTCTGAACTGCTGCTGCTTGTATTGTTGAGTTTGTCAGTTTACTATATCTTCTGGGTATGCATCAACCAACAGTGATGGAGAGGGAGAAAGGTGAAATGGCAAAGTTGACCTTTCAGCATTGTGCAGTATCAGGATCAAAAGTTCACGTTGAATTCCCGGTATAGGTGCCAATATTGATTTTCTGAAGTGGTGGAGAGCAAAGATATGAAAAGTTTTGTGGGAAAGAATTCAACATTAAGAGAGGGCTTGAACCACCACTAGGTTTAGAAAATGTTCTAGAGAACAACTTGCAGGAGAAGCTTTGGCAGAGTTCATAGGCTGTAAATGCTAGAGCTATTTTTTTGTAAATGAAGCATGGAGAGTTAGGAATTTGATGCATGTGTTTGTTCTCCAAGCAACAGGGATATTTTAGCATTTGTGGCCTAATGTCTAATCCAAGAAAATGGATTGCAATTTTATTTAGTTATCACCTGCTGTGTAGAGACCTCGTTACAAATGCAAGGATCATAGGGGATGTTGTGAGGATATGTATTTTTTCCCCTTGTTGCTTCAAACGTAGAGGAAATAGCTCTCTCCTTAAACCTTAATGAGTCAAGGTGAATTCAAACCAGATGTTTTCTGGTTTTATTCCCTCTTACAAATCGCAGCTCCACTTGCTGCATAGAATGCCCTAGATATAATGACCAGCTAGTGTTCCCTCTTTTAGGAGTGAACATTCATGGGTCAGGCTTCAAGCTAAATGTTTATTTTCCTAACCGTTTTATAGTAGAGTTTGGTTAAAAGACTTGGCACCGTGCACTTCAGTTTAATTTTAAGCTTGACAGCAGTGGTGGCCTCGGAGTGTGTATGTATGTAATTTAGTTGCTGTGCTACTGGAAGTCTATGGAAGATTAATGAATGGTAAAGCTCTGTGGCAGTTGTGAAGAGATGCAGGACAGAGCAAACCAGTTACCATCTGTTCTAAAATGTCTCTTACAGTTCTTTCAAGGAAAACCATTATCAGCAGGAGACACAATAGTTTTAAATATTAATATTTTTCTGATATCAATGGGAAGTTCTTTTCCTGTACTTACCTTGTTGGGGGAGTATCTCACATACGTGAATATACACATGCATACATCTGTGTTTATGCGATATATGTTTAACTCTGCTTTTATTGTGGTATTTAAAAAAAACACAGAAAAAATCAACACAACACAAAACACTACACTCTTAATAGTTCAAGTTATTAAAAAAGCTACCATAAATACTACTTTCCCTAAAGTAAAAGGGAGATATTTACTTCCATATAAACTACTGTATGTACAGTGCATATTGATTAAAAGAAAAGTTTGATGGGTGTATCTAAAACTTAAAGCTATGTGATTTTATATAACCTCACCACGGGACTTCCCCAATTTTCAGATGGACTTACTAGGATTACTAGAGACTTCATAGCATAATTTCAAATTAAAGATATATGTTACCATATCATAAAATGCCTATAATTTGATAAACAAACATTTCTCCATATCTTGGTTTTCAGAGAATCATAGAATCCTAGAATGGTTTGGGTTGGAAGGGACCTTTAAAGGTCACATAGTCCAACCCCCCTGCCATAAGCAGGGGCATCTTCATGTAGATCAGGTTGATCAGAGCCCCATCCAACCTGACCTTGAATGTTACCAGGGACGGGGCATCTACCACCTCTTTGCGCAACCTGTGCCGGTGTTTCACTACCCTAATTGTGAAAAATTTGTTCCTTCTATCTAGTCTAAATCTTCCCTCTTTTAGTTTAAAGCCATTACCCCTATCACAACAGGCCCTATTAAAAAGTTTGTCCTCATCTTTCCTATAGGCCTCCCTTAAGTACTGAAAGGCCACAATAAGGTCTCCCTGGAGCCTTCTCTTCTACAGGCTGAACAACCCCCAACTGTTTCAGCCTGTCTTCATAGGAAAGATGTTCCATCTCTATCATGTTTTTTGTGGCCCTGCTCTGGACCAATTCCAACAGGTCCATATCATTCCTGTGCTGAGGGCTCCAGAGCTGGATACAGTACTCCAGGTGGGGGTCTCACCAGAGTGGAGTAGAAGGGCAGAATCACCTCCCTTAACCCCCTGGCCACACTTCATTTGATGTAGCCCAGGATGTGGTCGATTTTCTGGCTGTGAGAGCATATTGCCGGCTCATGTCCAGCTTTTCATCCACCAGTACCCCCAAGTCCTTCTCCTCAGGGATGGTCTCAATCTCTTCGTCCCTCAGCCTGTACTGTTACTAGGGGTTTGCCCCAACCTAGGTGCAGGACCTTGTACTTGGCCTTGTTGAAACTCATGAGGTTCAAATGCACTCCTCAAGCTTGTCCAGGTCCCTCTGGATGGGATACCATTCTTCAGGCATGTCAACCACACCACTCAGCTTGGTGTCATCTGCAAACTTGCTGAGGGTGCGCTCGATTCCACTGTCTATGTCATTGATGAAGATATTGAACAGTACTGGTCCCAATACAGACCCCTGAGGAACATCATTTGTCACCAGTCTGGCCATTGAGCTGTTGACCACTACCCTCTGGATGTGACCATCCAACCAATGCGACCAATCCACTGAGTGCTCCATCCATCAAATACATATCTCTCCAATTTAGAGAGAAGGATGTTTTGGGCAGCCTTACACAAGTCCAGATAGATGACATCCATAGCTCTTCCCTTGTCCACTGATGTAGTCACTCCATCATAGAAGGCCACTAGGTTGGTCAGGCAGGACTTGCCCTTGGTAAAGCCATGCTAGCAGTCTCAAATCATGTCCCTGTCCTCCATGTACCTTAGCATAGCTTCTAGCACAGTCTGTTCCATGATCTTTCCAGGCACAGACGTGAGGCTGACAGGGTGGTAGTTCGCAAGGTCATCCTTTCTACCCTTTTGAAAAAGGGGTGTAATGTTTCCCTTTTTCCAGTCACTGGGGACTTCACCTGACTGCCATGACTTTTCAAATATCATGGAGAGTGGTTTGGCAACTACACCAGCAATTCCCTCAGGACTTTGGGATGCATCCTGTCAGGTCCCATAGACTTCTGTATGCTCAGGTTCCTCAGGTGGTCACGAACCTGATCTTCTCTGACAGTGGGAGGGACTTTGCTCCCCCAGTCCCTGTCTTGTGGTCCATTCACTTGAAAGGTGTGGGGAGAGAGGTTTCCACTGTAGACTGAGACAGAAAGATGTTGAGTACCTCAGCCTTCTCCTTGTCTGTTGTTACCAGTTTGCCAGTCTTGCTTATCAGGGGCAGGGGGATATGCTTTCTTTGACCTTCCTTTTCTGTCTGACCTACCTGTAGAAGCCCATATTATTTGTTGTGTTCCTTGCCAAGTTCAGCTCCAGCTGTGCCTTTGCCTGCTTGACCCCACCCCTACACAACTGGGCAGTGTCCCTATAGTCTTCCCAGGATACCTTTCCCCGTTTCCACTACTTGCGGATTTCCTTCTTTTCCTTTAGTTTGACCAGCAGGTCTTGATTCAGCCACGCGAGTCTCTTGCCTTTCTTTCCCGATTTTTCACCTGGGGATCAAGAGCTCTTGTGCTGTATGGAAAGCATCTGCCAGCTCTGTTCTGCTCCCTTGTCCCTGAGAGCAGTTTCCCAGGGAGCCCTAGTGACTAACTCCTTGCAGAGCGGGAATTCTGCTTTCCTAAAATTCCAGATCCTGACTTTACTCTTCACCTCATCCATATCCCTCAGGGCTGTGAACTCCGCCAGTGCATGACCACTGGAGCCCAGGCTGCCTCCAATCTTGATGCTACTGATGAGCTTGCTTGTGTTGGTGATCAGCAGGTCCAGTATAGCATTCCCTCTGGTAGGGCTGTCTATTACCCAGCTTAAGAACTTATCCTTGACGCACTCCAGGAGTCTCCTGGATTGCCTACAGCTCACTGCCCTACTTTTACAGCAGGTATCAAGGTGGCTGAAAGAATATAATGATTGGGAATCATAGTTTTGAAAAGGCTCTGAATCTGATTGGGTTGCCAGTGTCCCTCAGCAGATAAATCTAGATGCAGCTTCAAAAACTCTCCAAGTCAGTGAATGCTCTAACACTTCCTATCATGTAAATATTTGATATTCTGTATTATTTAGAGGTTAATTCAGTTATTAGCAACTTCAACAGTAACAGGCATGACAGAATTTCTGTCACTTAACAGGGAAAGGATTCTGCTCATGCTAGCTCTTTTGAGTGGGATTAACTTTTAGAATAAGACACCTGAATTTAAGTATTCACACCAAAGAGTCTACCTCTAAGCAAGCAGAATGTCTGAGCTTCCCCTCCAATGAATATGGTTCTTGACAGTATCATCAGTGAAATCTGGAGAGCTATTCAGGTGATCAAATGTAGATGATTACAGCAGGATGAGACAAATAACTCTTCTGCTCATGGACTCCAGTGATGACAGAAGCAATTAAACTGGTGACTCATAACATCTAGTGCAATTTTATATGCCATGTGGTCATTCCACCTAGCTTTTAACTGATTCTTCAGAAGAGTTCAAGTCTCCCGCAAGTCTTGTTTGCTGTCGATCAAGCTTCCCGTTATTGCCTCAGAGAGCTTAGGGCATCTCAAACAGAATAAGATACCTGTGTCTGGGTAGTTGAATCCCACCCTTGACTTCCAATAAGAGTTTAGGTCATCCAGATCACATGAAAATGTAGATGAATGGAGTCCTGTTCAAACTAAGACTTAGATGATCATCTTGATCTTGACTTGTATGAGGATTTAGTACTACTTAAAATGTCCGAGAATATCTACCAAAGCTAGCAGCTGTTACTGGAGTCCTAGAAGTGATGTCTGGAGCTGTTGATGGAGGCCAGAAGTAGAGTCCAGAATATCACAAAAGAAATATGTGGACAGCTAAACTGAGGTCTTTGCCTCCCTTTACACTTGGTGGAGGGAAATATACACTCTGGAAGATGTTGGTTTGCAAATTATTTTAGATAAGTGTTAAAGAAATGGAATAGCAAATCAAAGATTGAAATTTTTTACACTGGGTTTAACATAGATAATTCCTGAAACAAGCAAATGAACTTAGAAATACAAGTTATGCAAACTGGTAGCAAAGAAATAGCATCAAAGTTGATTCTAGGATGGTGTTCTGCACAATGCCACTGAATCAGGACTCTGTGTCTTAGGAAGGGATGAACTGTCTTTCAGAGATGTGTATTTCTCTTTAGTAATTATAGCTGGAACCCAGAAAAATTAACTTAGATGTAAACCACCTTTTTCACATACCCCAAAAACTAGGTGAGACTAATCACATCCATGTTTTATAAACTTTCCCTGTTACCATCCAGCTAGCCTTGTTTACTCTTAAAAAAAAGATAAAAAAAAGGAAAAAGTAAAGATCTTTCCTTTCTACTGTCGTGAGGATAACCTTATTTTGCCTTCACATGACAATCCATAACTACCATAAAGAGGGCAGACACAATATAACATTTTTAAAAAAAAACTTCCTGCAGTTTAAAATAAGCCTTCAGAATCAGTGGTGGTGTAAAAATTGCATATTAATCATGTACCTAGGTTTTTTAAGACACCAAAACATGCACAATGTAATAAACATACTTACATTTTATTCCTTTCACTTCTTGTATAAAACTGCTGTGCCCTTTGATGTATTTTGAGAATCTCAGAGAAGATAAACTACACAGTTTGTATTTTTCTGTTGTCTTTTATACTGAACAAGCTTGAAGAAGATCTTACGTCATCTCAGTTCATCAAACATTTAATATTGTAAAATAAATCAACATTAGTTTTTCTAATTAGTAAAAAAAAATATTTTCTGTGACATGTGGAATTTCAGGGGTTTTTTAATCCTTCACTCAAAGTGCATTATCACATTTGAGCAGAAAACTGTATTTTTTAATTAGAACACTGTATACAGAAAATTCTAATAATTTATTATTCTTGATGAATGGTACAATATTCTTTTGACAGTAACTAGTCTATTCATTTTTTGTCTTTAGGAATGATTAAGGGCTACTAAGGAGAAGCATCTTCGGTTGAAAATATTAGACATTTTATTGTGTTTATCTTAAATTGGGTAATTGTAGTTTAACATATGTACAAAGTCTACTCTTTCTACAAAAGCCAAAATTCCATCTCTAAGAGAATATTTATTTTTAATTAACTCTTTATAAAGAATCATAGAATGGTAAGAGTTGTGAGGGACCTTAAAGATCATCTGGTTCCAACCCCCTTGCCATGGCCAGGCACCTTCCAGTAGACCAGGTTGCTCAAAGCACCACGCAGCCTGGCCTTGGACATGTCGAGGGATGGGGCACCCACGACTTCTCTGGGCAACCTGTTCCAGTATCTCATCACCCTCAGAGTAAATAATTCCTTCCCAATATCTAACCTAAATCTACCCTCTTTCAATTTAAAACCATTACCCCTTGTCCTATCATAGAATCGTAGAATTGCTGAGGTTGGAAGGGACCTTTAAGATCATCAAGTCCAACCATTAACTAACCTACGCTGACAAAACCACTCCTAAACCATGTCCCCAAGTACCATATCTACCCTTTTTTTTAAACACCTCCAGGGATGGCGAATCCACCACCTCACTGGGCAGCCTATTCCAATGTTTAATAACCCTTTCAGTGAAAATTTTTTTCCTAATATCCTCTAAACCTCATCTGACGTAACTTGAACCCATTTCCTCTCGTCCTATCACTTGTCACCAAGGAGACGAGATCAGCCCCCACCTCTCTACCACCTCCTTTCTGGTAGTTGTAGAGAGTGGAAAGGTGTCCCCTCAGCCTCCTCTTCTTCAGGCTAAACAGTCTCAGTTCCCTCAGTCATTCTTCATAAGACTTGTCCTCCAGACCCCTCACCAGCTTTGTAGCCCTTCTCTGGACACTTTCCAGTGCCTCAATGTCCTTCTTGTAGTGAAGGGCCCAAAAGTGAACACAGTACTCGAGGTGGGGTCTCACCAGTGCCAGTATCACTACACTCCCTGGTAAAGAGTCCCTCCCCATCTTTTCTGTAGGCCCCCTTTAGGTACTGGAAGGCAGCTATAATGTGTCCCTGGAGCCTTCTCTTCTCCAGGCTCAAGAGCCCCAACCCTCTCAGCGTGTCCTATAAGGAGATGTGCTCCAGCCCTCTGATCATCTTCATGGCCCTCCTCTGGACCCGCTCCAACAGGTCCACATCCTTCTTATGCTGGGGGCTCCAGAGCTGGATGTGAGGTCTCACGAGAGAGGAGTAGAGGGGCAGAAACACCTCCCTTGACCTGCTGGCCACATTTCTTTTGATACAGCCCAGGATGCAGTTGGCTTTCGGGGCTCTGAGTGTATATTGCTGGCTTGTGTTGAGCTTCTAATCCATCAACACCTCCAAGTCCTTCTCTTCAGGGCTGCTCTCAATCCATTCTCTGTCCAGCCTGTATTTGTGCTTGGGATTGCCCCGATCGATGTGCAGGATCTTGCACTGGCCTTGTTGAACTTCACGAGGTTTGCACAGGCCCACCTCTCAAGGCTGTCCAGGACCATCTGGATGGCATCCCTTCACTCCAGCATGTCAACCACACCACACAGCTTAGTGTTGTCAGCAAACTTGCTGAGGGTGCACTCAACCCCACTGTCCATGTCCATGTCCATGTCCAGCACCAATCCCAGGACCAACCCCTTAGGAACGCCACTAGTCGCTGGTCGCCACTTGGACCATAAGACGTTGACCGCAGCTCTTTGAGTGCAGACATCCAGCCAGTTCCTTATCCACTGAGCGGTCCATCCGTCAAATCCATATCTCTCCAACTTAGAGACCAGGATGTAGTGCAAGACAGTGTCAAATGCTTTGCACAGTTCCAGGTAGATGATGTCAGTTGCTCTTCCCTTATCCACCAATTCTGTAACCCTGTCACAGAAAGCCACCAAATCTGTCAGGCATGATTTGCCCTTACTGAAGCCATGTTGGTTGTCGTCAATCACCTCCTTATTTTCCATGTGCCTTAGCATATTGTCCAGGAAGATCTGCTCCATGATCTTGCCAGGCACAGAGGTGAGACTGACTGGCTTGTAGTTCCCCGGGTCTTCCTTTTCTCCTTTTGCAAAAATGGGCGTTATGTTTCCCCTTTTCCAGGCAGTGACTGCCACGACTTCTCAAATAATATAGATAGTGGTTTAGCAACTTAATGCGCCAGTTCCATGGATGAAGTTCATCAGGTCCCATGGACTTGTGCAATTTCAGGTTCCTTAGATGGTCTTGAACCTTGTCTTCTCCTACAGTGGGCGTTTCCTCATTCTCCTGGTCCCTGCCTTTGCCTTCTGTGACTCAGGCAGTGTGGCTAGAGCCCCTGATGGTGAAGACTGAGGCAAAAAAAGTCATTGAGTACCTCATCCTTCTCCATATCCAGTGTGACCAGGTCTCCTGTTTCCTTCTGGAGAGGGCCCACATTTTCCTTAGTCTTCCTTTTGTCACTGACATACTCATAGAAAATTTCCATGTTGCACTTGATGTCCCTGGCCAGATTTCATTCTACCTGGGCTTTAGCTTTCCTAACCTGATCCCTGGCTGCTCGGACAATTTCTCTGTATTCTTCCCAGGCCACTCATCCTTGCCTCCACACTCTGTAGGCTTCTTTTTTGAGCTTGATTTTCTCTGGGAGCTCCTTGTTCATCCATGCAGGCCTCCTGGCATTTCTGCCTGACTTCCTCTTTGTTGGGATGCGTCATTCCTGAGCTTGGAGAAGGTGATCCTTGAATATTAATCAGCTTTCTTGGGCCCCTCTTCCCTTCAGGCCTTTTTCCCACAGTACTCTACTGTCGTGGTTTGGCCTCAGCCAGCAACAAAGAACCACGCAGCAGCTCGCACAACTCCCACAGTCGTGGAAAAAAGAAAATGACAGGGCCAAACTCGTGGGTTAAAAGAGTGCAATTTAACAGAACAGCAAAAGGAAAAGACGAAAACGCAATTACAGTACCGCCGTGAAGCGCTCCGACCGGACCCGCACCGCCGCAGCCCACCCCGGAGTGGTGACTCCTCTCCTCGCCCTGGCTAGCTCCTCTTATAGCTCGAGCATGGGTCACGTGGTATGGAATACCTGCCCCCTGCCGGCTCCTGGGGAGATTAACCCCATCCCTGCCGGAACCAGGACATCTACCTAGCAGATTCCTGAAGAAGCCAAAGTCTCCTCTCCTGAAGTCCACAGCTGCGAGCTTACTGTGCACCCTCCTCACTGCCCTAAGGATCTTGAACTCCACCATCTCATGGTCACTGCAGCCAAGGCTGCCCTTGAGCTTCACATTCCCCGCCAGCCCCTGCTTGCTGGTGAGAAGAAGGTCCAGTATGGCACCTCTCCTCATTGGTTCCTCTGTCACTTGGAGAGGGAAGTTATCATCAACGTATTACAGGAACCTTCTGGATTGGTTATGCCCTATTGAGTTGTCTCTCCATCAGATATTGGTGTGGTTGAAGTCCCCTGTGAAGACCAGAGCTCATATCCTTTTCTAACAAATGTAGTGTCTATAAAACTGAGAGATCAAGTGATCTAGTGTCTATGTTCCTTCTTCCTTAGACCAAATGTTACACAGGACACATCAATCCCAGTTCAAGAGCCAGACTGTCATATGCCATGAAATGCAATAAACTGCAGGCATCAGAGACATGTGATGAAATAGCCACTCATGGAGTGATTATTAAATTAGCCCAAATCTTTGAATTGCTATGTAGACAGGAATTATTTTTACTAAATATTGAAGTAAATGGAGTTGCATCTTCTTAAAGCCCTATTTTCTAAAATCTGTGAAGATCAAGGGTCTTTGTAGTGGGACTTGGAATCAGCCAGTCTTCTAGTGGATGTACCTCACATTTCCTTTGAAATTTGTATGTCAGAAGAGACCAAAATGCTTCAAAATTTATGTTTTATTACAATGCAAGAAAAAGGAATTTTTATTTTAATTGTATAAAATCTAGTCTGCTGCATAAGAAAGACATACCTTTCCCTTTCATCTTGCCTTTTGCTCAGTAGTTCTGAGAAGTTATCAATACCAGAATGACTCCTCTGGTTACACTGGAAAGTCTCTTTCTTTCTACCAGGGCTTGAGTCTGCTTCCTAATATATCTTCTGTTCTTGTCAGGAGTTTCCCAGGCTCTTCTCCTGGTTGCAGTCTCAGCTATCGGCCCACTAAAGGTGTCTCCCTGCTGTGCATAATTAGCTGCTCAGAGGAAAGGAGAACCCTATTAAGAAAAAGGTTTGTTCCCATTCTATTTATGAAAAAGGTGTTACGGTTTGGTTCGTAAAAAGACTTTTAAGTTTGACTATAAGAACAGCCATGTAGGACAAGATCCAGACTGGTTGTTTCCAGAGGCAATTTAATTATTCTGACACTTAACGGGAAACTGACAGCCTAAGATAAATTTATTCAGATTTTATAAATTGAGGGATTATGTTCTCTATGCAATCCCTGGGAAGAAGTAAGTGTTTCTGAGGATGAATAAGGTTTAGTCAATAAGACTAAACAATATAAAATCATATGTACAGAGAGACATTTGCCTTTCTGCCCTTCTCTGCAGGTTAGCAATCTGATAAAGGTTGTGCTTATATAGTGATGCAATTAAGTACCTGATCCTAAGTTTAATCAGAGCAGACCTGCTAACACATCAAATTTATGTCCATGTTTGATATGTTAACATACACTAAGCCTGTCTACACATAGTCAGTTATGGAGTCTAAGCTGAGAGCTGGAATCTAATAGCTGAAAGGCATCAAGGAACAGCTTCTTAAATTACTTTCAGTGCTGAACAGCTTTGTGGGCAATTCTAGTTAACTCAAATCAAAAAGAAAGAAAGAAAGGGAAGAAAGAAAGAAAGGAAGAAGGAAGACAGTATAGCTCACAACCAAAAATTTAACTTTTTTAAAAAATTAACTGGGAGTTTCACCCCATCAGTTTCAGTATCTTAGCTGGAAATTGTAGCTAAACAAATAAAAACCAGCTCCCTAAACACCACTCAGCTGGAAGTCTTTGAACTACAGACCTGTTATAGTCCTTTATCCCTGCAGCAGGAAGGGTGGATTTAGTTTCTGATTCTGAGAGCTATCAGTTTACCTGCAGTGCTATGCTTACCTTTCAGAGAAGTTCCAAATTACACCATGATACATTTTATTAGGTTGATGGTTCAGATGGTAAACAACAAAGGGAAGTTTTAGGGCCTTACTGAAATGACTACATAAGCACGTCTTTAAAGCTGTTTCTTCCTTCTGGGGATCCAGACCTTGGAATTCTCATGTGAAGGCACGTGATTAAATAAACAGACTTTTTTTGGTGTAATAAGACAAGGTGAGGATAATGTAGTAGCACCCACCTTTGTACAACAACTATGGAACTGAAGTGTTGGATTCAAAGCTCCTACTAGCAGAAACTATGGGAATCAAGGAGGCTACGGGACACTTTCCATCTCTTCTTTTGAAGCTGGATCATGAAGAAGCCAGGAGGCAAAAGAAGGGGATTAAGAGAAGAGAAACTGGAAAGTATCCATAGCTTAGAAGTTACTGTACTACTTTAAGAAAGAATATTTCTTCTGTTAATTCTTCTTCACTTTTCTTCAGCAACTGTCCAATATTAAAATGAACATACATTTCAGGGAATAGTGCTTTCTGTATCTAATCTATTCCAAATTGAAATATATTATATGAATATACAATTATATTTATGTATAGATATAAAAACCTGTGTGTCTAATACTTGAAGCTGGGCAGAATGCAACTGTGATCTGAGGAATGGTTTAGTACTCCTGATCTTGCTGACTGAGTATTGATCAGTAACCAGTTCACATAAAGCAGCTGTTCATTTTTAGGCCTCACCAACTAAATTTAGCGATTTGAATCTTTAGGCCTTGAACCACTGGCTTCAGCCAGCTTACTTCAAATGTATGTTCCTATGATAGTAATAAAATTACAAAGCAACATAAAGACAGGGACAATAGGTCAGTGTGACCCAGGATTTTCTCCCAGGTTGCTGGGGAAAGAGTACAGGAAGAAGGAAACTACTTTCCTGGTTTGCTTTTCCAACTTACAGTAATGTGGGGGTTTGGGAATTCTCAAACTTGGGTCTGAAGTCAGGCATGAAATTTTTAATAATCCCAGTTGAACTTATCTTCTATAAATTTGTTAAGTTCCTTTTTGAACTCATTTAGACATCTGGCCTTCAGAACATCCTGTGGCATTGCGTTCCCTAGTTTAATTACGCATTGTATGAAAAGAACTTCTTTTGAGAAATTGTATGTCTTTTCCCAAAAGGAAATCCCTACTAAAAGAGGAAATTTCACAGGAAAAGGTGCTATCTTTCATTAGATCAATAACCTAGTTGGAAAAATAAGACTTTTATGTGTCTGAAGCCCCGTCTTCTGTTTGTTTATTTACTTCTTGCCAAATATATTGTCTGATTTAATTACCTTTCCATAAACCTCACCCTGCATTTTCACTTAGACCATTGATTACATTTAACAACAATGCAGCTGTGACTCCTAGCAAGAGATACTTGAAAATACTTTGTTTCTGATGTTTGTGTCCTGGGATTTTAACAGATGAATACAGTTTGGTCTGCTAATCCCTGGAAACTTCCAGCTTTAAATTCTGTCATTAGTTATATGACGTTAAATAAAATCTATGCTTCAAACATCACTTTCTTAATAAGACACATTTAATTTTCATTCTTCTTTGTAATTTTACAAACCAGGGTCTACTTTTTGTCTTGATCCTGGGCCTCCATTGCCTCTTAGAAAACAATTCGCATCACAACACTATCGGGCAAGGCATGGTGTTTTGTAACCAAGCTCACTCCACAACTATTCATTCACTTATAAGGAGGATGGATTTAGCCCTGATCTTTGGAAAGGTATGACAAGTGCAATCAAATACATTTTGTAAACATCAGATGCTTAATCCAGTTCTGCATATTCTGGCCAGAAGATTTTGCTAATAAGGAAACCTTGCTTAGTGACTAAAGTTGGAGAGCACAGATCATAAAACTAACAGCAACACAGTTCAGCCACACAGTCCATTATCTACTAAAGGAAAGGATTTTTTAATGAGATTTCCTTGACACTAGTGTTCTTCTATCACAGCCAGGACTGCTAATGTACCAATCGGGCTGAAGCAATGTTGCTGCCAGCATTCTTCCTTAAAGAATGCATTTTTTGTTACGCCCCGTTAAGTATTTAACAGGTTTGCATTGTACACAAATCCTTACAACACAGTTTAGTTTTTCATATGAAATAAATCAGCATTCAGATATCAAACGTGGTTCACTTCAATGAACATGCATTTTTTCTTTCAAATGTCAATATTAATGGGGATAGAGGTGAATGGGTGGCTCTGATAGTTTTCCTTTGTTGCCTTTTAGGAAAAAGCTCTTTTAGCTACGGAGTAATGCAACATAACACCTTACTTTCTCCAAGTTATAATCCTCTCTGCCCAGGCAATTAGGGTAGCTAGCACAGATGAATGTAGCACACAGAATGTTGCTTATACAAACCCAATTTCAGTTGTTGTGTGGGCAATTAGGAGTTGTGGCATGTTTAATTTATTTAGTTATCTACAGACTTTTAGCTTTTCTATTATTACTTGCTAGTTCTGAAATTGAACACAGAGAATATTGTGCTGGGTATGTAACAATGAGAACTCATGCAGAACTGTCTTGAGGAAAAGAAATATTTTAATTTTGTGTAATAATGTAACTCTAGAGGTGGCATAAATTCTATACCAAAGTCTGTTTTAACAGAGTTTATGAAATATTTCCACTTAATTAGGTGAGTTCAATTTAATCTCAAGAATATTATAAAGGCAGCATGGTCTCATGGTTAAAGAATTGCAGTAGCATTGGGTGTTACCAAATCCTGTTTTGCTATACCTTCATGCTAGGATCTTTGGCAAATACTGAAACTCATTAAATGAGTTATGTAGAGTTCAGGTGCCTAATTTACATTAAATACCTAGCAAACCAAATGTAGGAACAGTAACAGAGGCTTTCTTCTTCCCAGGTAGGCGCCATAGAATATATAGGCAAAAACCAAAATCAAAATAAAGCAAACCCCCAAACCAACAGTGTGGACTTGTTCTCTACCTCTGCTCCTCTTCCAGTAACTCTTCATCTCTTTGCTGCATAGTTTATCTACCTTACTGAAAGATGCGAAAATGCCTCTCTCTGGTGTAGCACAGTGGTAAATTTTCACAGACGCAAGAAAATTTAATTTTGAACACTAGGAGAAAATGAGGACATTAAAGTCATGGCTCCACCTTATCAGGAAGGCTCTGACCTTATATTATTTCTGGAATTGTGCATTATATAAGAGTGATCCCCAAAAGTAAAAGCTCAAGAAGGTCACAAAGGCTTTGAAAATATTGTTAGAAGACAATACCTAAGGCCACAAAGATATAAACACAGATCACATATGGTCATAAAAGAATGAAACTTTAAGAACTGGGTAGACCTCACTTGAGAGCATAACAAGGAGGAAAAGAGAACCATGCATCCAACGTATGCAATGAATCTCTTATATGATGAAACACGAAGGGGAAAATATATATGCATGGAAGTTTGCCACAGCTTCTACCAGCATGGAAAAAAGAGAAGCAGAGAGGAATCACTGAAGTATTTTTTCTCTCAGTTAAGGACACTATGCCTGATCTGTATCACTGCTTACCTGCAGCAGGTCCTTGCTCCCCTTCAGGAGAAAGTACTCTTCTTTCAGCTGCTGTTTGTTATGTTTTGTCTCAACAACAGCAAGGGTCGGTGCCAAAATGTGTGCTTTTACCTAGTTTTATTCAAATAGCAGCTTGTGCCTAAATTGTCTGCCTCTGAAGTGAATAGTATGTATTCTCCTTACAGCTTTCCTCCCCTGACTAGACTGACAAATAGCATTTAGGATTTTGAGATACATTTTAGACAGTCTGTATTTTCCTGAAATCCTTATCTCTCAAATTAAGTATCTGACTATAAAAGTGTCCATCTTGGAATTAGATTTGAAGAAAGTATTCTGAATAATGCCAATATTTAAGCAAGTTCCCTTTTAGGTGGTTAGTTTCCTAACTTTGACTAGCAGACAGCTTTCCTCCCTTAGAAGATTCATTTATTTTCCACTTTCTTCTGGGAATAGGCACCAAAATCCTGTCTGAAAAATCTGGTATTTCAGAACCACTCTTAAAAAAAGGAAGGGTGGGTGGCAATGACCTACCCCTACTTTTTCTAGTAACCAGTGGTCAGGACATTTACTTGGAAAGATTGAATTCTTTGCTTCAGTGAGTCTTACTTTATGCATAGCAGAGCAAATTGCACAAGCGGGAATGAGAAATGCCTGCCCCAGAAATACTTGTAGCCTGGGTTTTTTGTGTTCACTTGGGGCATGGTCTTACATCCCATCTTGTAGAGGAGACACTTGGGCCTAGGTTTCCATTTTGGGAAAGTGTCCCAAACTTATAGAGGGAAGAAGAGTATTTGGGAATGACCTGCCCCTAGGGTTTTCCTGGAGGGGAAAGTCATAACTCTGAGCATATCTATCAGTTGAGATTCGGAGCATGACTTTGCGAACAGTGCTAAAATGTAACCATGCAGTTGAGCATTCAGGTTTGTCAGGACATAGCTGCTGATGAAAATGACTAGGAGCTGGCACTTACAGGGTTACATCAATAACTATCAGTATGTTTATCAGCTAAATAAAAGGGGACCATTCCTTCAACCTAAGACCAAATAGCGCTTATTAACTTGCATCCACTCTACTGGGAGCCTAGGTCTCTCTGTAACAGAGAAATCTGTTTGGAACAGACCAAACCAGACACAAGGTAAAATCAAATAATTACATATTGTGAGTGATCAGAGTTCTGTGTAAAAGTTTATTTCTTATGACCCTTTTTTTTTATTTTATAAGGTAACTGTAGACATACGTGCTGACTTTAGGGACCTATGACTGTAAAGCAAATGTATTTGATTTAGCTATCTAGCTGCACCCCTTTTCTGATTTTTTTTCTTACACAGTGTCAAATACTCAGATAGTAGTGTAACTGTAATTAAGATCAGCTATGGCTAAGGAGAAAGCACAATTGTTCTATGGTTAAGACAGCTGACCACTAACACCATGGGCAAGCTGTCGTTCATGTTATGGACAGATATCTTTTCAAAGGTGTTTATAATGGGATGTTTTTAATTTTCTTGGAGGCAGTTTTTTGTTCCAAAATGCTTATTGACTCTGAATTCAATGGGAGATGTTCTTTGACAATTTAGGATGAATTTTATGATTCTGTGATTCATCTCCACTAACTTAAGATGCCTAATTTCAAGCCATTTAGGTGTCTAACCTCAAGTAGATTTAATCTACTCCACTAAATCTTAAGTGCTCTAACAATCAGGCCCATAGTATCTCCACCTGGACATCCAAAATAAACATATCCCTTGGCTTCAATCTTTGCCTGTTAGAATTGCTCATTTGTAAAATGAAGACAGTAACACCCCTCCATTTCACCGGGGAAAATTGAAAAATACTTCCAACATCTCTTAACTTCTAAGTGCCTTCCTGTGTAACCTTAGCATTCTTCAACATGGCTTTGTGTAATAACAGGGATAAAATGTAGCTTTTGCTACTGTAACAAGGACCTTGGAGTCAAACTTTTGCTGCTTGATCTCTGTCTCCTAGAGATTTGTTTGCAATTTCAAACTGTCTACAGTTCATCTCATAAGTTCAAAGTAAAAAACAGAGAAGAAAGAAGTAAAGAATTGAATATCACAGAATTGAATATCATTGAATATCACAGACTTGAATATTTACTCCATGTATGTATCCTGCCAGAGAATACTTCCTGGATTTTTGAACCTGTCTTGAGCTGCTATAAGCTTCTGCTCATTATAACATTAAAAAATATTTTTTCTTCAGAGCTTAGAGGTAAAGCTTTGGTTGTTCTTTTTGTTTCAGACATTTTTTTCTGCATTTTGGCTTAAAGTTTTTTAATTACCTGAAGGAATAACCTTGCTCTGACATAATACCTGTTCCATGGGGTTTTGATCTATCCACATGTATGCCTCAACCTCCTCTTTTTGTGGCAATGTATGCTGACATTGTTAGGAGGAATCCATTATTTAAGGTTGTATCTTTTTTTTTTTGTTGTATTTTGAGAGCATGGGGAATATTAAGAGGCTACATATTCAATGTAGCAGCAATAATGGCCCTGCTGAATATGATAATATTTTGTGATTGTTACATGTTAGACAGGTACTTGAACACACGCGACCTATTCATACCAGAAAGTCCCCATATCTACTATAATGCTACAGCTTTTCACACACCCCCTGCTGAGTTTCTAATGCAAACTATCACAGTGTGTGGTCCCCACTACTGTAAACATGAATTCCTTTCTCATTGTGACTTTATATCTTCTACACTGATTATAATGATTCTCTGTCAGCTCAAAGCTGTCAACATGCTCCTGAAAGGACTGTTAGTGGCAGCAAGGGAGAAAAAAAAAAGAAGAAAAAAAAAAAGAAAAAGAAGATAAGGTCTTGGATAGCTAAACAAAATAAAGGGTGACCAGAATGAGGAAAACTTCAAGCATCTTTCACTACTTAGTTTCATGTAAACGAGTGTATATTTATGTATGCTGCTTCCTTTCCCTTTCTCTTCTTTTTTTTTTTTTTAAATGAATCTGAATAATTTAACAAAGGGAGTAGTCTTTTCCCCTCCATTTCATATATTTTAGATACATAAAGACATGTACATCACACAGTCCATCTATTCCAGCAGTTTCTGTCCTTGCTGATGTCAGTTTGCATTCACTACATTCACCCAGCCCAGTGTAATGTTAGAAATGAAGCAGGTCTGCTTCCTTCTTTTAGAAAACTTATCCATAGTTAGTATCGCTTAATTGTGCATATCATTTAACAATGGCAAAGTACGGGTGAGAATGTCACATTCTTTTTCCACAGGAGAGGACACTTTATTACAAGAAAGAAAATAATAATGTCACTAAAGTTACTGCGTATCTCCTTCATCAACCACAGCAGGAAACAATACTGCATGTGGTAGCTTAAATCTTCGGTGATTTGACAGCTTCCAACCGCGTAAAAGAGTCCACATGTTTAGATGGATTTAGAGGACTTGGAGCACAGCCTTCAGCTTCAAGAACTTGGAGTTGTCGCACAAGTGCGTGATCTCACATATCTTTCACACAAAATTCTTTATATCATTGAGTTGTGTTATAACCATGTTTCATGAGAAAGAAGCAACCATGTTGTTTTTTATGAGACAGAGGCAATGTTGGCACTATCTAAAACACAAGGAATTTCAGGGAATCCAAGCATGGGCAATTTTTTTCTCAAAAATATTAATTTCGCTACCAAAGTTAAGGAGAAAATGTAAGCAATGATAGTGTTTCTACTACAAACCTGCACCATTCAGCTATGAAAAGTCTTAATCTACTGGCTACTCCAGGACCAACCTGACCATTCATAGCCCATGCTTCAGAACAAGAAGTAAAGGAGGTAAAGAAACAGTTACGTTGTTCTGGGAACAGTTAATGTCTACTTTCATTAGTGACAGCAGCGATGGGAAGCAGACAGCTTATCCACTATTAACTGAAATAAGCAAGTGATCAATATGACTGTTAATTGCACAAATAGCAACAAATACTCTGGATGCCCTCCCATAAGACACCAACTGAAGAGAATTTTTGTACTGCTGCTTTCTTCACACCAATGATACTCATGGGCAAAGCAAGCACAGGACTGATGTTCAATAGACTAAATTTAATGCTGCTCAGTGATAATCAGGGCCTTCAGATGCAATACTAATAGTAATGTCAAGCACTATTATATTTTCAGATTTATGTGAAATGATTGAAACGCTATTTGCTATCATTTTTGTACAAGGTTCATCCGGTTGTTTCTGCAGTATGTCGATATTGATTCTACATAGCAAAGTGCTTATAGCAGGACTCAGTGGCTAGTACATCTAACATCTCCAGTGCCAGCAGCAAGTGAGTTATGCCAAGTGTTAGTGGCAGCATGCCAAGCCATCCAGTACACCGCTCGTCTTTGCTATGCTAGCTTGCTTTGTACACTTGTGTTGTTGTGGTTTTTTTTAATCACTTAATGTTTCTCCTGGATATATTTTCCCTTTGCCTAACACAGCATACAAGAAAACCAGAGGCAGGTAAAAGTCTTTTTGAAAGGTCCTTTCTCAATGAGGAAAAAATACATCTAGTAAAGATACCACTCTAGAGTCATTAGACGCTGTTATATGTGATCGGTGTTGTGTCATTTAGCAAAGTGTTGCTCAGTGGGTGCAGCAGCTGGTATATATGATTTTCTATACCACCTGCAAAAATATCCCATACCATATAATCAACCACCTGGATAAAAAAGAAGGGTAGCAAAACACTGTTTATTATGTAGCAGCACCAATATTTTTCCTAAACTTGTGAGTACATAAACAGACTTTGATAGTACAAACATGTGTACAGGATAAGGTTTGTTAAAGCTTTTCTGTTCAATAAAGCATATATTGCCTGCTGTTCCGATAGCATTGAACAGATTTGCTTTATTTCTAATGAAGGTGTTTGGGCAATTTTCTGGCACAAATGAAGTAAAATTATGTACTTAAAATGTTCATTAAAAAAAAAAAAAAAAGGCATTCAACCAGTCACCACCATTTTCCTGTAACAGATTGGAAACTACAAAACACACAAACGGAACCTCAGTGATAAATTGGTATCATTAGTACTGTCGGGATTACTCATTTGCTTAGAAAGCTCCCGTCCAGTGGCAAAATTTCAAACAACTGTTTTAACAACTTCTGATTAACAAGCTGCCCTCTAACATTCACAAGAGACATCTCGGATTATCATTGCTCAGCCAGCTACCTCCCCACTGTCCCCACTGCTATTACATTCCTTGTGGCCACT
>NW_009648555.1:648109-652676 GCF_000708025.1 Charadrius vociferus | reverse complement strand
CTTGGTCTTCAACACACCTAAGTAATAGTACTCTTTGTGTGGACATCCACCTCTTCAGTCTAATATACAAGGATTTAACAGATGCAGGGGAAGATTTAGAAATTGGAGCTATCCCTTTTGCCCTGATTAATTTCATTTCTATTTTGGCAAATGTGATACTACCTAATTCTTAAAGAAGGAGAGGAAATCTAAAATTTCTTATCTAACAGCAACTGACACAAGTTCCGGTTTAATAAATGGATAGACTAATCAGCTGGAGCAGAGAAGGAATATCCTAAAAGACCATGGATTACTATGGATTCTGTAATATTTTGCCATTGTGGTTAAGTTCTTAAATTAATCTGTAATTTATTTCTACAAGGAGAACCTAGCTTAGACTGTCATTAACTGTATCTACACAAAATCAGAATGGAAAAATTAAAGGTCTTGTATGACAAACGAAAATATTTTCTCAAGTGAAGTCTTAATTCAAGCATTGTGTTGACTTGTTTAGGTATCTCATTTAGCCAGAAGCTATCTTCCTGAGGGCTTTGAAAGACACCTAATCTGTCTGCATGAGGATTTTATGCATCTACACTAAACAACAGCTTCATTAGGAATCTAAATTTTAGTCATACATTACTGTCCAGGTGAGGCTAAGGGGACCACAGTGGAAGTATTTGGGTGATGTCAGTTATCTGCTGCAAACATTTGTCTTGTTGCTTTTGTTTACCTTTTTATGCCCAAGTTCTCAGCATCCTTCACAACTAATGCTTTGGAGGCCATATAATTTGCTGAGCCAATAAAATAATATAGTACCTTTGTAAGTGGACTAATTTTTCTTTCACTTTTACTACTGTGATAGTTACATTTGGTTTTCGTTTGCATTTTTTTTTTCTGTTATAGAAATAAATTAATTTAAATAGAAGACCTAAATGACAAAGAAGAAGTGTAGAAGGATATGAAGTCTTTCACCTTCAGGTCACTAATTCATATCTGACTGACTAATAAGGAACTCGGATTTTTTTTACCATCTGTTGGTTGTTTGCTTTGTCCTGCATAAGATGAGCTGACAATCTCATGGTTCTGGTGGATCAGTAAAGTCATCATATGTGACACCAACTGATAGTTTTGTCTGTAAAGGCAAAAATTATATGAAAAAAGAGGAAAAACATTTTAATCTGCCAAGATCAGTTTGGTCTGGAGGAAAAAAAAAAAAAAAGAAACACCTCAGAGGAAAAACAGGAATGCAAAAATCATAAGCTGAAATGTGGATAAAGGTTTTGATGGAGAAAAACAACATTTTCAGGACTATTCCTTTAGCAGTATTCCATTAGAACAATATACCTGTATGAGTTACAAACCTTCAAGAACATAAGACATGGGATAATACTAAACATAGGATGTCACGGAGAGGAAAAGCATAAATATACTTACTGTCATTCGACTCTTAGGAATAATTGCTTCTTCTTTTTAGAGCAGTAATGGGTTTTTTTTGTGCCTGATTTGAGAGAGCTTAAAAAGTGCACTTTTCTGAAACGTCTTGTTTAGCAGTCAGTATAGGATGAAGCCCTACACAGGTCTTTAAAGCCAGATATTCATGCATTTAGGAAGTTAGAACAAAATCTGCCATGACCTATCAACAAATAGAAAAAAAAAAAAAAAACAGGAAAAAACCCAAACAATCCCCCCCAGCCCCAGCCAGTAAAGCTGGTCTGTTACTGGACTTACATATACTCGTGTAGCTGCAAAGAGAAGCAGATTTTTCAGGGTTGCCAGCTCACTATCTTACCCCAGTGAAAAAATGTCTCTTTAGGTATTAAAAAAAAATAAAATAAAACAAAATGAATAGTGCTAAAACACTAATTAAGTCTGTTTTCCAATTATGTTAATGAAACTACAAAGAAAATGCAAATCTAGAAGTCTCCAGAAATTCTAACGGTTGTGGTGTAGCACCATGGCTGGTAGTCCCACAGCAATGCTTCCACAGATCCCCCCAGAGAATACCATATTAGTGGTTCACAAATGTGCATTAAATTAATCTGTTTGATCAGTAAGTGTTCTCTGTTTTTTGGCGAATGGGGATTTATTTTGAACTCTATCCCATGGGATTCAAAAATTGCAAAGTAACACTACCCTTTGAGCCACAGAAGTAAAGTGAGTAAAAATCTGTCACTATTTGTAACACTAGTATAATTCTTCAAGCCTCAGGCCATCAGCCAGCAAGATTCTCTTCATTTTAAGTAAGATATAAGTACACTTATAAGTAGTGTTATTTCAGCCCACTAGAAGTCTAAGAGGTCCCACTACAGCAGTATAACAGTCACAAGACTAGTGATGCA
Organism: Charadrius vociferus; assembly: GCF_000708025.1. NCBI lineage: Eukaryota > Metazoa > Chordata > Aves > Charadriiformes > Charadriidae > Charadrius > Charadrius vociferus. Next base: position 650,355 of record NW_009648555.1, on the reverse strand, counting down.
GCACTTTAGGAGTGCTTTGCCTGCCTAATCATATTATAAACATATTCATAGTAGTCCCATGGAAGTCCAAGACTGCTTTTGTAGTAGGGTACTTATGCAGTACAAATGAAGCTCACTTTGTCACTAAGGAGAGGCTTTTTAACATTTTCCTTGGCACATGGGACTCCTGTTACTACAAGTTTTCCATTATGTTTTTCCATACACAAACACCAACAATATACTTTGTCAGATTGACCTTTGTTTGATATTAATTGAACAACAAACCAAACAAGAACAAAGGCAAGCATCCGTGAGAAAGCATGCAAGTGTGTATGTCTTTGCACTGTACTAAATACAAGCTAAAATAAAACAGCAACAATCTCTGAGTAGAAAGGGGACATTCTTTTCATGTAAAAGTGGAGAGAGAGAAAAATGGATAATTTCTTATGCATGTTATAAATGCCTCGGTTGAACTCCAGTTAGATTCATTTTAATGAATTGTTGTCTGCAGCTATGTTAAACCTGACTTATTTGTATCCATTCACAGGCTCGAGAGCTCAATTTCTCTAAGGAAATAAGTCTGGAATAAAGAGAAAGAATTGATGATCTCTATACATCAGGGCCAAGACTCTTTTTCTCTCTGTGTCACTTCATCCCTTTGCCCTTTTAAATAACATAAAAATTGAGTTTAAATAGTCTTAGCTGTGAGATATGCAGGAAGACCTCACTGGGATACTCAAAAATACATCAGGATGTTAAATGCTGAAATTCTGTTGATACAGGTCTCCTTTAAACGTCCAGCCTCCCACGTACTTTTAAAAAAGCTATTAATTGCTTCTTTAGGTGCTTGACATGATGAAAAGGGGGTTCATAGTTTTTCAAGTGAGCTTTCTAAAACTCTAATTCCTGTTAAATCTACAGGGTGATTAAGCCTTCCTTGCTATCCTATGCAGAAGTAGCAGTTAGCCCTTGGATACTTCTCGTGACTCCTTTGCTAACTATAGGTCACGTACTGTCCACCAATTACTACCCTAAGTATTGGTACTGGCTGCGCTTACATTTTAGGACTTGGCCCATAAGCCACCAAATGTTTGGGTTCATTTAGATTTTAAAAATATTTTTCGTATCTGTAATATACATTTCTACACATACATTATATATGGTGTGTGGGTATTTTTAAGAATAACAGGATAGCAGTGCATAAACTAGAATGAAAGAAATAACTAATATAAAAACTAATATTAGCCTGAGGTGTTTCTAAGGATTATGAATCTCAAAGATTGAGTATAAATACTTGCTTAAAAAACAAGATTCTTTAAAGTTTCTCAAGCAAGGGATATTCTGATCGTTCTTTTCTGTCTTTTTGGTTTGCTTCTTTATTGTGAGCCTTTGCAGTAAGTGTTTGAATTCTCTAAAAACTGGTATTTATTCTTCACATCACGGTGCTAAGGAAGATAACAGAGACACATTTCAATTTTATCCTCTGATTCTGCTTTTAATTTCCCATTCAAGTAACCAAATCTGGGCCATTGGTTTTTAACACGTACTCCAGCATGAAAACCACTGTAGTTTTCAAATTCAGTAATCGAAGTGGGAAAATGGACATCTCTTCACATGCGAGTAATTGCAGATTCTTCACAGTACCTCCTACACTGGAGGCATAAAAGTCAATGCTATTTTTTTTAAATGAGCATGTAATGAGTCCTTTTATGGTGTCTATCTTCTACAGCATTCTTTTCTAGAAGTACGCTGATTTCTTCTCAGGTGCTAGAAATCTAAAGATGGAACAGGAAGGTAGGAGTTAGAATGATTTATTTTTATGAGTGCTTTTTCAGTGGCTTCTCTTATATGCATACATCACAGTAAAATGTTTTTGGAATACTTATTGGTTGTTGTCACATAACGAATCTTTTGAATATGCTGTAATGTGAAGTTATCCTAGTGTGCGTCCTTTCAGTGCTTGAAAGTATACTTGTGGGAGTGACACACAGCGACTGGATAAAGCTTGAAAGAATCATAGAAGTTACAAAAGGAAAAGACATACTGTTCACTCCCTCCTTCCCTCACGTACCTTATGTAGCCAGTGCAGTTAGATTTCCTCTCTCCCCCACATAGATTCTATACTAAAATGTTTTCCATTCAAAAAGAAAAAAAAAAGGACCACTGAAGTCCCTTATTTTTTCAATATTGCTTTTAAATCCCTCTGAATTAGAGGTCAAAAATATAAGTGATGTAATGCATCAGATTTAACGTCCAAGATCATGGTT
>NW_009648555.1:607334-648079 GCF_000708025.1 Charadrius vociferus | reverse complement strand
AAAGAGTGTGGGAAAGAAAACATCTATTCAGTGATTTCTCCTTAATGTACCACCAGAGTTTTTGGAAGTCATCAGTCAGGGACACCCTGAACTGAAAATAGCAGTGATGGAGAACCACGAACGGTCTAATCCCTATGATTTTGTCTAGTGTCTTTCTGAACTAGGTCTCCTTTTCACTTCCCATTTATCCAACGGTTCACACTTAACCGCACACTTGTTAACCTACTAATTAACTGTGCTATAGAATCGTAGAACCATAGAATATCTCACGTTGGAAGGGACCCATAGGGATCATTGAGTCCAACTCCCTGCTCCTCTGATTCTATGTCAAAAGCAGAAGTATAACTGGTCAGAAAGTTGGCTTTATACCATAATTTTATGAGTCATGATCTAAGACATGCCTGGAAAGTATGAGAAGTATTTGAAGGGGCACGTTCTATTCAGACAGCATTGAAGGACTATTTCATCTGCTGGGACACAAGCCCTGTATAGTTTTCGACATACTGCCTATAGTGTTTCCTGAAGTGCTCTCAGAACCTTGTTCAGGTTTGCTTTGGAAGGAACTAGTTTGTTCATTACAAAAGGGAGAACCCAATAATAAAGTAACGCACATTCAATGTAGAAGATAAGGAGTTCTGTATACTGTAATGAAAAAAGGGTCTAAATTATTTGGCTACATAGATGCATCCCATTCTCTGTATCACGATATCCTTCTCAAAGTAGAATAATAAGAGAATTGTGCATTACTCCAGAGGAATACGCACCATGCATTTAGACAGTAGCATAATAACATTTTCTATTTTTATCTGTATTCTTTTTTTCTCATAGTTACTAAAATTCTGTTTTCCTCACCATCATGCTAATGGAGGAACAAATATCTGTGACAAGAGGTGCCAAAATGTCTTTCTTGAGTGCAGTAACACCTAATCTGAGTCCATCAGTTGGTTTGCAGTCAGAATTCTACAGCATTTACCAATGTCACCTGCAATTTTGTTGGCCATTCATTTTTTACTTGTGTTTTAGTGGAGATAGTTCTGGAAAATATTATTTTGTAAATCTGTCACCTCATTATTCACATACTTCTCCACTGGTGACCTTTGTGAAAATCAACCACCTAATTTCTACCTTTTAATCATGTAATAATCCAAGACACGATTATTCCCCTTATCCAAAGATATCCGAGTTTATTTTCTTCAAGAGTCTTTGGTGAGGAGCCTTTTCAAAAAGTTTTGGAAATTAAGGTGGATTATATTGAAGCATACTTACACACATGATGCTTCACTGAAACTTGTAGTTCAAAATTCTTAGGTTATGTGATAAAGACTGTCTGCTCCACAGAGGAGCTCTGAGAGACAATGGCCCATTACAGGGGCCATCAGACCATCAAAGGCCCACCTCCACAAACCCAGAGGAGCACACGGCAGACAAGAACCAAATTACAGACCTCCAAGGAGCAAATACCTTGTCTGGGCCCCTCTCAGGGCTGTCCCAGCAGAGCCATCAGCCCCATGGTCCAGGCATAGAACCCATCAAGATGAGTCATCTGGAACAGCTCTCCAGATCACCTTTCAGACTAATTGCTGCCTAGGAGTGGGACAAATCATGGGATGCAAAGGAAGAGCAGATTGGGATTATGTAGGGTTTATTACAGGATGCTTAAGGGAGAAACAAAAGGCAGGAATAAGGAGGGGCTCAGGTGAGATGATTTGGGGAGGAACAAGTGTGGGAAAATAAAGCACCAAGGGGACAGAAAGGGGCAATCGTGTGCAAATAGTTTGTTAGTCAGTAGGCTAATCACACCCTGCACCTGACCAGCACAATCTGTTTTACCAGCTTATTAGATTCCTTTCTAACTCATTCCTGGGTTAGAGGCGTTCTCCGTTCCGTGTGCATGTGCATGTACGGTGGTGTCAGTACAGCGACTGGAGTCAGACCACAGGTTGGAGGGCTTGTGAGTCCATGGTGCCAGCAGCTGTATATATGTACATATGCAGTGTATATATGTGCTGCATGTGCATGTGCCTGCTGGGAATACATTGTCAACCTGGTTGCATCTGGGAGCACAGAGCAGCATCAGTCTTGCCTCTCTTGTGCTGTTGGATCAAGTACGATATAATTTTCTATAATGAAAAATAGTGAAATACTTTGTTGCAGTTCACCAGTGAATGAAAGGAAAGGTAAAAAGACAGAAAAACTTTGAATGCTAGATTTTGTCCTGAATTGCCACTGCTTTTTCCAACAGCAGTCATTTAGTCCTCTGCAAAATAAATAAAATGGTATCACGTGGAGCTAGTAGCATTGCTATCTTCTTTTCATAATCACAGATGACTACTTAAGGTGCACCACAAATAGATTTTTAAGAGCATTCTCTAAATGTGTGAACATAATGAGACTTCATTTAGCTAAATAGTGTGAATTTCTGTACATATTCATTGGACTATACCTGAATTAATCCTTTCAGTGTGGTGCAGTTTCTGTAGCAATGTTAGGACACAGCACTAATTTAAAGAACTAATATTCTGCTGGAACGCTCTGATTCAGAGTTCTTTACTTGACACAAGGGATGATGCTCAGGGCCCATTGTGCTCTACACACCAGATACGGTAACTGTCGGGTCACTGAGCGTAAGCTCTTTCCTTCACTGTCTGGGGGGCTGCCTATGATAAATTTTAAATTCACAAAACATTTCTCTAATATAGTAAGGGACTAGCACCAGTGTCCTGACTAGCCATTATCTTTCTCATTAAAATAATTATTGCGTCCAGTGTTGAATGTGAACTATTGTGTGTTATGACTGTGCATTTGTCTACAAAGTCATTGCGCTCTTGGAAGCTATTGTAGTTTATTTCTATAGGAAACCTTTTTATTATCTTGACTGTGAAGGCGAGTGGGGAAGAAGGGAATTCTGCCTTTCCCATATTCCGCATTTATTAAACATCATCTAAAAGAAAGCATTTTAAACACATAAAAGCTTTTACATGCACTCTGCATCCAAGGGAACACATTTATTTTTTCTGCTACTTTAGCAGTATGTATGTGGTGATGGTATTTTAAAAAATAGGTCAGGAGCATTTTTAGCCTTAACAAAGACAGAAACATCTCACAATGCTCTGGGAAAAGTATATTCCTTGTATTTTCTTACATTTCTTAACTAAAGTCCATGTATTTAGAGATCTCCAAACTGCATTATTTCCTATAAATGTTAGAAGTGACTGGAGATACTTCAGATTGATCTAATATCTACTGATTTATCAGGTGGATTTTCTTATATGTTGGTTACGTTGGTTAAATAAAATGACCACGGCAATCACTTGCGATCCTAAACCGATTATCTGTCTTCTGAAACATTTTCTTTTTTAATTTTTGGCTGTGAATCAAATTTTTCAGACTAAACATACGTATATATCCTCCAGCTACAGATGAAGTCAAATACACAATAACAAATTCTCCAACTTCTCCTTCCTACGAATCCTAAGAGTTGTAACTTGGGCTATTTTGTTTATCAGCTACTCATATGTGTCCGTAATGATTTCAGTCACCCACAGATGCTCTTTAGTTTTGTTGTACATCTATGTGCTTAATTCACTTGCTGCCTTTTGCTAGGACTGTAGCTCTCTGAGGTTAGGCTTACCTTCTTGTTGTGCATTTAACAGGATGAAGCTATCGCTGCTAGTTGGTGCTTCAGGACACTGCAATGGCTCAGCCTATAAGAAAATCTGATTACATGTTCAGAGACAGGCAAGCTGAAAAAGGACTTCCCTGGCTATTTTAGAATGAAGGTAGTTTATTCCTCTGAAGTTTTACTTCTGAATAGAGGATGGTAAGAGAAAAAACAATGCAAATATCCAGTCTGGGGTTGAGTCGAACTGTAGTGATATGACTGTCACAGGGAAACATAGCTGGCTAATGATATTGGCATGTCAGTAGGCCACCGGACACCCACTGCCTAATTAACAGAAATAGAGGTTATAATGACCTGATCTAGGTTTCACTGCCCACCTCAAAGGTATTTCCTTTTTGCAAGCTCTGTATTTAGACATTAATAATTAAGACGATCAAAGAAAAGTTAAGATTGAAATCAGGGAATGTTTTTGTAGATTTACAAATGGTATAATAATGCATAGGTTTATTTATAATTATCACTGACTTTTAAGACAAAATTTAAAAACTAACCTGCACACATGTACTTGTAATGACCATTATAACCTGGATTTATTCAAAACTATCTTATTTACATACCGGTGTTTCTTGCCAACTTAACTTTGGGAGCAGGAAGCCTGTCCACTAGATGGAAAATGTTGGATTGTTTTACTATTTCATATGCAATACAAAAAAATAATTTATGTTATACACAATATTTATGTGTGCATACATAGGCATATAATTCTGTAAAATACACTGCAAATTATTTTGTTAATCAATTGGAATGTGTGATTGAAAAAGGCTTCAGAGACTGGTTAGTCCAGTCTCCTGCGCTAAGGCAGGCTCAAAAATACCTGCAATGACATTCATGCATATTATTTAAAAAAAAATAATCAATATAAATCCATTTCAAATTAAATCAGAAATTATGAGAGTAAGTATTTTATTGCTTAACTGAACAACAAGCCATCAAAGTAATTTAAATTAAGAAAAAAAGTACCGCCCCTTCTCTGCTATGATGATGATAGATACTGGCTAAGTACTTAGAAACAGTGTGTGGGAGTATTTAACTAAGTTTTAAGAGCAATTCCTTTTCCTCTAGTGAAAAAAATATTTTCTTTGCAAGTTTCATGAGAAACTGGCTAGAAGTTAAAGAGGCAGGAGTTCTTTTTCCTCTTCTATTCTCTGAGGAAAAAAAAAGAACAAGCTGTGTAGGATGAAAGATATTACATTGTGATTGGAGAAAATCAATCAGCTCCTGAAACCCAGATAATACTTTGTTTTGCCTAATATATCAATTAGTTTCCAAGGCAAAACTGATCAAATATTCTTTATTCTTATTTCTTGAGCACATTTAAGACTTTTAATTAAGTAATAAATACCTTCTAAAATGTCATTTTAAACATATTTCATTTATTTTTGTTTTCATTCAAATTTAGTTGCTGTCATTTGCAACTGAATGAAACTTTTTTCCCCAGCATATTAAAATAAATAAAAAAAAACCCTCAGAAGACTGAATAAGTATTTACTGGACAATGTAACTGCCTAAATACATGTAAATAGGCAAGGTATGTATTCCTAGTTTGCAAACAGAAATAAATTATCCTAAACCTTCAGTGGGACAATCATTTAGACATATGAGGGTAGAATTTATTTTACCTAATTCAGACATTTAAAAGTTGAGGCTTCCCATAAAGTACACAGAGAGCAACAGGCCCTTCTGGAGGACATTAAATCTGTTCAATATCAGAAATCCTCTTTCTCTATGTTGAATCTACATGATGCGTTTCAATTTATACAAGTTATTCTTTCAAATGTCTAACGCAACTGAGAAGATTCTTACTGACATTTGGTTATTGATATTGAAGGTTTTGAGGCTTGAAGGTTTAGATAACATTAGGCACAGACAAGTCTACTTCCCTGCTGAAAACTGAGTACAGCAGTAAAGTTGCTTTGTATTTGCCCTTCCAGTTATTGAAAAGTAATTTTCAGAGCTCTTCCATCCTCTTGTGGTGGGATAATAAAATGGAATCATGACTTCTCTTCCTCTCCCTCTCCTCCCTATAGTTTAGCTCATCCTCCAATTCAGCTCGTGGACAGTTTTTTTGGGGGGGTTGGTGTCTTAAAAATGTTATCATCTCGAGTAGTAAGGACAAATCTTATAACACACAACTGAAAAGAACTTTTCTTGCTACTCAGTGTAACTGAGCCACAGAAAAGAAAAATTTTCCTCTGTTGTAAAACTGCCATTTATGACACCTCAGCCAAAATTTGACTGTCCTTTGAACCAATCTGGCTTTAAAATATGTAGAAGGGAAAAAACAGACACTAGCAAGAGTTAATTCCTGAAATCTATAGCTCTTACAATATGTCATGCTAGCACATACAGCACATTTGCACACTTGAGTGGACACTTTCTGGTGGTTGACAGAATCTAACACCCTTTTCTCTTTGTCTGATTCATTGTTATTAGAGTGGTTAGTTCATGTGTATGTGAGCACACCCATAAATCCTCAATTTTTTTTCTTTCCTTCTAGGAAAATTCTCACTCATTTGGTATAACTTTCAGTATATGTCTTACCATAACAACCTTTGTAAAAAGATTGTCTAATGAAATAAAAAGACTACTAGGTTTTACTGTTACTTGGTCACAGATAAAAGTGTGGAAATTTAAAAAGGGAAAGTATTTTTAGCAGAAAGACTGAGTGCCTTTTTCAGAGGATAGATTTCTATGATCCTTGTTTGCATTACTGCTTGATTGTTGTTGAGTAGCCTCAATGAAACTATTAAAAATATGTAAGTGTTGTACAAGATCAGGACTCCAGCCAATTGCTTCTATACATATTTGTTCAAACCAGTGAGTGACTCTCTGTTCGAGTAAAGACCAAGGAAAATTGTCACAGTTTGGTGCCAGAACTGTGGATAAAGTCTAGGAAGATTCTCTTGACTGAAAATGAAATGCATATTAGCAGTGTGGCATGGTGACTAGAAGTAAAATAAGCAATATTTTATAAAAGGGTTGCAGACTTTTAGCCAGAAAAACATTCTTCCTTTTGATTTCTTTTAAACCAGTCTGTCAAATTTAATAGAGAATAAAATCCTCAGTATGAATTGTGCTCTTCATCAAATAATCCAATGGAAAAGCTACAGTGTTTCTACTGATCTGTATGAAATCATTCTACAGGTGAAAGTTTATTTGCAATTTTACATATGCTTTTGCTATCATTTAGGTAGCAGTGAAAGTAATTCACTTATATTGCAATTATCTGTCTCATAATCAAAGACTTGTTTCTAATCTTTGGACAGAAATCAACTTTGTAAGGGAATGCACCCTTTTCCTAAGAGTGCTTATAAATTCTTGTAATTCAGCTTAGAATTCTTTTTTTTTTTCATTTTTTTAAACAATAAAAAATAGTCCTTGGTATTGAAAGGGAAATGTTAACATCATTTGCCATTAGTCAGAAGTGTAACTTCATTAAAGCAGAAGGCCGTATAATCCCTACAGGAGCTCTCTGCATGAAATACTTGATTCTTACTTAGCATATCTGTGAATTCTATCAGCATTACTGTCTTTCACAATGTTTGTTTCTTTTGAATATTTATGAAGGACTGTCCAGTGACCTGCTTAGCATCTGCAGGTTTGTTCTGCCTTAACAGTCTCTCAAGTAGAGTGCAATCAGAAGACTCATTCTCCCTCAACAGCAGCGATCAATATGGCAGAGGCCAAGGAAATGTCTGCAGAAAAGAGATTTCTATCAATAAAACGGAAGATATAAAGCAAATATAGGATTGGCTATAATTCACAAAAAAAAAAGCCCAAACACCTAAGAGATGACAGTCTCTTCTTTGTTAATCTTTGTGTAATCAGATCACTACATTATATCAGGTCGCCACAAAAATTCTCCACAGAAAAAAGAGGTAGTACATCTTATAATGAATTTTGAGAGCTTTTGAGATCAGAGAAACAGCGTTTCATCATGGTTTATTGATACAATTTAATTAATAATGTAAAAGTTTGGATTAACTTAACTAGGACCAGAAGGTTTGATGTTTTATAGCTGTTTTTTGGCATACATAATTTTACTATATTATTGCAACCGTTCATGAAACTTAAACAAGTCAAGCACTTAATCACTGTTAAGTGATTTGTTTTGTTGTCTTCCTGAAGATTATGCCCCAAATTCCCAGATATATAGATGTCACAGGCGGTGGTTGAGAATGTTGATGTAACACTAAAGCAGGTCTGTCATCTCATTGACTTTATAACCTCTCATTCCCAGTGGATTAATTCCCTTGTAATTGGTAGCATCTTTACTGACGTTGCCAGATTTTTTGTTTCTAGTTCCTCTGGAAAGTTCTACACCCATCTGTTTGGTTGCACAGGGCTTTTTTTTGCTGTTGTTTGCTTTTAACTTTTATCATGAGGAGCAATTCCCAGCATTGCGTATGGACCCTCCTTAGATTCGTTCATGTAAATTAACAGATTGATCAGAATGCATATGTAGTGTTTTTGAAGATAACTACTATATGTCATGTAGCTATCACTTGAATGCAATTGATAATATTATTAGCATCAGATTTTCCAATAAAGAGTATCTTTTATATAATTTTCCAGGAACTTTCTTTCTTTTTTTTTTTTTTTTTAATTTTGCAGATTGAACTCTCAGAAAAATAGAACTAAACTCATCCAGGAAATATTTTGTCTTGTATAGAATGGCTAGCATCACAAAAGATACAATTTTCCTCCCTAGTTGAATCCTTCTATGGGCTTTAAGTTTCTACCATTTTACGACCTTGTGCAGATAAATTTGGAACTGTATATATTTTGGAAAGGTAAATGGCTTTGTTAGCAGTGATAAAATATATTTCTCTAACTTTGAAATTCCTCCTGAATTCTGACTTTTATGTGAATTTACAGCCTGGATTAATTATGACAGCCATGAATTAAGGTTATCAAGGTTCTTTTTTATAATTCCTTCTCATCAAGTCTAAGACTTCTGGAAACTAAGAATAACAGTTGCTATTTTTTTATGGTACGTGTCTAATGTTACCCATATTAGCAGGAAATATTAACCAAATTTAGGATCTTGCAGAGCAAGGACACATTCAGCAAGAAAAATAAGAAGATGGGTAATTTTGATGAAAAAAAATGTATTCTTTTAAAACTCCTGGAAGACAATAGCAACCAATCAGAAAAACACTACTTGCTTATAATCCTAAACCCTGTTCTGGCCTCAATTTAGTCGAAATAGAGATTTTATTTATTTTTTTACTTTCTTAAATTATTATTATTTTTATTTGTGTGCAAAATAGAGATGGATAGAGAGGGAATAATTTATGTATTGTATAGATCGTTATAAAAAACCCTTCACTTCAGGAAAAAATTTGAAAAAGTCAGCTTCATTTATGAAATCAGAAGGCTAAACCAATAGTTTCTCTCACCTAAAGCTGAGGAATATTATTAGATGTCAAAACAAATATACATGGATGTGGACAGGTTAAAAAAGCACAGGAGAATTAGCAAATGCAGGAGGGCGAGAAGTTTGCATGACAACTCTGGATAACAGAAAGCTCTGAGTGAGAGCTAAGTGAGCTTAGACCTGAGATTAAAGAAGTGCTTTTCTGCTGTTTGACTTTTGTCTTGTTCAGAGACAGAAATAATGTTGCTTCTCCTCCTAAGCATATAATTTACTAAATTTTCCTTATGCATTTGGACTAAAGTGCTTGTTTTCTGAAAAAGGAGCCTATGCAGAACATTATATAGTGACATATTGAATCAATTTTAAGATAATAAAACTAAGATTTTGGACTGATAAAGCTAGTCCTATAAATTAACAAAATAAACCAATTCTGATTTATTTAGAACGAAAAGGATCGTATACTACTTAAAGAAAAAAATAATAAATTTGGGGTTTTGTGACCACACATAGTGAGACCATTGTTTTCTCTAACACCCAAGGGACTTGACATGCAGTTTCAAAATTGGTTTAAGCTGTTAGTCTGTGCTACTGCCAAAAGAAGGTCTGTGTAACTGAGGGAAGCTCTGCTATTCTTTCCACCTCATCCACAATGCACACGTCCGTTGTTTTCGATTTGACAGCTCTAGCTATGCATTATCTGAGTCAGCTCAGCTCAATTTCTAGAACACCCACAAGGGGAAGAGGGATGTACAAGAAGGTGGCTGAGGTGAAGGAAAACAGAAAGTTTTTTCATCAGGAAGTGTCGTAGTTTCGGTCGTAATGAAAGTGACTTTCTTACTAGCAGCTGACATAACACTATGTTTTGGGTTTGGGATGGGAATCATGCGTCAGTGCACTCATGTTTTTCGTTGTTGCAAAGCAGTTGAGGCCTTTTCTGCTCCTCACACCACCCCACCAGCGAGTAGGTTGGGGGTGCACAAAAAGTTGGGATGAGACACAACTGGGACAGCTGACCCCAACAGACCAAAGGGATATTCCATGACGAATGATGTCATGCCCAGTATATAAAGCTGGGGGAAGAAGAAGGAAGGGGTTCAGAGTGATGACGTTTGTCTTCCCAAGTAACAACTACATGTGATGGAGCTCTGCTTTCCTGGAGATGGCTGAACACCTCTCTGCCGATGGGAAGCAATGAATGAATTCCTTGTTTTGCTTTGCTTGTGTGAGGCTTTTGCTTTACTTATTAATCTGTCTTTATCTCAACCCATGAGTTTTCTCACATTTACTTTTCTGATTCTCTCCTCTGTCCCACAAGAGGGGAGTGAGTGAGCGGCTGTGTGGTCCTAGTTGCCGGCTGGGGTTAAACCATGACAGAAAGGCCTAAGCTGTCTTAGAAACCCTACATGATAGGGCTTTGAGAATGAGAATGTATGAGTAGAAATATAAAGATTGTTCCTTTCTTCTTTAAGTAGGCATCTAAATAATGGAATTATTTTTTTTTTTCAAAACCATAACTGAAAGTCTGGTCGCTATAATGAACCCCTACAGGAGATTCCCTATGGGAGCCTCATAAGGTATTTTGAAAATTGACCATTTTGTTTACCTAACTATGAAGATGGAAGTCTAAATCTAAGATCCAGTTATTTCATTCTCCTTCAGTTTTTTGCGATATGCCTGATACCAGCCATCCTGAGAAAACACTACAATGCTGGTTGAGTACTGACTCACAGGGAAGCTTGATACTTGAAGGATGATCAGCACTGCTTCCTACTTCTTTTTTTTCCTTTTTTTTCTTGGAAGTCTGCCATCCAGGTATTGACCGGCTTTCATGCTGTTTAGCTTGTAAAAGCTGACAAGATCACAGCCCAAGGTTATATGGCTGCACTTCATATAAATCCTGCAGACTTTAGGTGATGCTACAGAACAGCCAACAAGCTGTTCTAATAGAAGCCCATAATGCTCTTTACACCTTGGAGAAGCAGCATACTGATTGAAACACAATTATCAAAGTTTATGAGGAAAGTTATTATGACACGGTTGACTAAATCCAAAATATTGGTAATAGTCGTTCCATGTTAACAATTACATATATGTAAGTTTAGGACTTTATACTTGCTCTGCTTCTATTATTTACAAATACTGATGACAAATTATCATTTTGAGTGACTGAAATCAAGTCTGGTATATATATATTCTTCACAAGGAAGGATCCAGGTAAGAAAAAGATCAACTTTGTAGCGTCTAGTTACAATAGCTAAATAAACAACTCTAACTAGTATCTTTATACAAATTAAGAGTTGCACGATGAAGAGAAGAAAGGTGAGAAACTGCTAGATTAAAACTTCTATCTTTTTAGGTAAAAAGTAAGAGATTTTGAGGACAAAGTGTCTACAAATGAAATATTGCCTTCTCTAGAGCCTTAGCACTTCCAAATAGGATTCTTTTTCCTCAGTCCTCTTGTGATATTGGGAGACTAAGTTAATTTTTTAAAGAAAGATAAGCTACTTTTATCCATCAGTTCAGTCGTTAAAAATTTCCTCCTGATTGTGAGAATCCTGGATTCAGCTCCTTTTCTGCCTGAAGAGGTTTACATATTTCTCACCTGTTGTGAACTTGCCCTTTTCTGCAGAATATTTTCTAATATACGGTGGAAAGGAAGAATGCACAGTTTATCCTAGTTATACTCAGTGTAAAATAATTTAGTATTTTTTTCAAATAAATGTGAAGAAGTGGATAGGATATTTGCAAAAGGAGAGATGAGCACTGCTGGATGATAACTGTAAAATCACAGAGGAAGGACTCAAACGTAGGCAGCATCTACTAAATTGGTTCTAGAAATTGCATCTATTCTCTATCTGGTGATTGTACTCATATAAAATTATTAACATTTCCAAAGGAGGGGCTGTGAAAATCACAATAACATTCAATTTTCTTTTCAACAAGAGACCTTAACCTGCTCATCAAGGCATATTCCTGGGCAAATCTGCTGGAAACTTGTCTGTTAGAAACTGAGGTAGAGGTGAATGCTTCAACTATTACGGCAATATTAAGACTGGCTCGTGATGTGTTATAAGAGCTCTGAGATTGTTAATTAGACTGAGTTGTCCAGGTGCCACATAGTTGAGATGTACAGGAGACAATGACCTATCTAGTATAAGAAGGTTAGGTGCATGGGGAAAAATTTGATACCAAAATACTTGGTCATCAATAATTTCAACAAAATTTTCATTTTAGTCCCTGAAATCTTTTTGTGGATCATCTCCAAAATGAGTTGAAGAACTAGCAGGAAGCCCTCTACAGTTAAATTAAGATGTGGAAAAAGCACATCTTCAGGGATTGCTATTAGAAATAAGGAAGCTATATTTTAGAAGTATTGGATTTCAAACAACTCGTAAGAGAACAACATTGGGTATTTGCTTCACAAGTGATTAATATGATACATACATAAATATTCTTCATCACATAAGTCATATTTCGTACAGCAATAGGAAAAGCTGCTTAAGCAAAAGAGTGAATAATAATGCAGGAGACAAACACTATGGAAGAATCTTATATAGATTAAATGTAAAATAGTTATCCAAATTGCACGTTACACCTGAGCTGGGACTTGCCACTTCAGACTTTTTGCATCAGACATACATTCTTATTTCACGATTTCTCATCAGTTGTGTACTAAGGCATGAAGTGCTCCACTTAATACCACAGCTTACACAAATAAACATGTTTGATTTTGATGAATCCTGCGCTTGCTTTTTGATGAATACTATTGAGACAGCTCATTAAAAACTAGTTTTTTTTCACTTTGGTCACATTACTATCTAGAACAAAGTCAGACTGCTCTGCAAAAAAAAAAAAAAAAGTTATATAATGACTTGGATTTCACCTCTGCTTATTAAAACAACATCACAGCCATGTGCTGCTTTTTCTAAGAGGTGGATTGATGCAGTCATGACAGCCAACACTGTCTAACAGATATTGTCAGAAGTTTCACCAGATGCTGTTCTGTTGTGGGAGGAGAGCTTTAGACAATCAGTATGTTTCTAAGACTACGTGTGTATCACTACCCAAGGCAGCATTGGAATTGCTGGTATCAACCATGAACAATCAGATTTGGGACCAGGAGAAACGGTATAGCCTTGGAGATGGTGCTATTCCTAAACTCGCAAACCCTACATCTCAGTACAAGTGATGAGGCTACATGGAGCTCTGCACCAGTGTGGCTATACTGGTCCTAGCAAGGAATATTCTTAAGGCTTGTATGAATAATTCTGCTGTGTTACATTGTTTGTGATCCCTGAATTCATGCTTCTTTGAAACAAAGGTTTTTATTAGCAAGATTTGTCCTTTTCCCCGTTCTTTCTCATTACATATATCGTCTGGAATTTCTAAATGTTTGTTAAAATACTTTGCTGTCTGACTGTATTAATTCTCTGTATTTCGGAGTCCTTCTTCAGTCAGGTTTAATGGAGAAGGTCTAGGGGGTAGACCAATATAATTTCTCCCATTTACTTTGTAACTGAGACAGACATGAAGTGACTTGTTTGAAAGCTGTGATAAAGGTGGAAACAATACCTCAATCTCTATCTTATTTGCTAGGTCACAGAGTTTCTTAGGGAAAAGAAAAAAAAAGTGATCTATGTATCAGTAAAGCTATTCTTAAAATGGACAGCTCCTGATTTCTCTCTTTTGTGGACATATTTTATCCATAAATAAAAATTAATTGTCTCACTTCAAAACATTATTTCAGGTGGGTATCAAAAGTTAGGAAACAAGGCAAATGGAAAGGCTAAGAGATTCCCCCCATGATGGGAATATCCCAGGCTGGAAGATTATTTCACTGTGGTTACAAGTCACTTAGTTTTCCTTTTATTTAAGCAAGACTTTTAGACCTCTTTTCTTCCTTTGTAAAAATTTCAGGAATAAATAAAAAAATTAATTCAGATATTAACTGTTCCACCTTTGCTACTGCTAATTCTGATAGCTAGTGTGGAACAGAGCGACAAAATAACCTTGTGAGCCTATTTACTTCATTAAAAAATAGGCATTGCTCCACCAGAGAGGTAAGTGAAACAGGTAAGTTGGAAGGAGACACAGTTGGGACAGCTGACATCAATTGACCAAAGGAATATTCCATGCCATATGACATCATGCTCAGCATGTAAAGCTGGGAGCTGAAGAAAGAAAAGGGGGATTGAGTGGAGTGATGGTATTTGTCTTCCCAAGTAACCATTACGTGTGATGAGCCCTGCTTTCCTGGAGATGGCTGAACACCTGCGTGCCAATGGGAAGCAGTGAATTAAGTCCTTGTTTTGCTTTGCTTGTGTGTGTGGCTTTTCCTTTACTTATTAAACTGTCTTTATCTCAGCCAACAAGTTTTCTCACATTTACCCTTCTGATTCGCTCCCCCATCCCACTGCGGGGGAGAGTGAGCGAGTGGCTGTGTGTTGCTTAGACACTGGGGTTAAACCACAACAGACCTTCTTTATTGAGATGGCATACGTCGAGGTATGTCAATGTCTTGGTTAAATACTTGTGTGACAATAAAACTATCTATCTCTTGTTTCTTTTCCATCCTAGGTAGAGACTGTGTTTACCACCTTGGCAGGATATTTTTGTTTGTTTGTTCACTTGTTCATTTGTTTGTATAGGTATAGATGAGGATGGATAGTTCCTTGCTTACAAAGTAAAGTAAAAAAAAAAGTTTTTGAGATGAAAGTGGCAAATTCCTAAGTAGTGCACAAATGAATTCACAGGTGAGATTTATCACTGATTTCCCTTTCACGAGAGGGATTGACTACTCTCACGAGATTTCCTTTGCAATATACTATTTTATTGTTCCAGTGGAAAGCAACCTAACAGAGTATTAGAGGCCACAGGAAGGCATAATATCTTAAACAGGTCAGTCACAGAGGACTTTGAAATGCTCCTACAGTTAGTTAAGAGCAGGTGATGGCTTTGCGGTGACCTACATTGTTACGAGAATTCTGGTGTTTATTTGCAAGTAATTGGAGCTTTTCAGGATGTGTGTCTCAGTTGCTGGAGGGAAGTTAAAATAATTAAGTATAAATCTTGTGTCTAGATCTGTGTCCAAAAGCACAGAGCACAGCAATCTCTTAAGAACGTAAGGGGTAGATACTTCGAGCTTGTCTGGTTTTATTACAGTGGTTGATACAACTCCTTACAGACCTAAGGAAACCAAAAAGACCACAAGACTGTAAACTAACTTAATAATGCTCTCAGCAGAAGGGATTATCATAGAGAAGACAATCTCTTTCAAATGCTATTCCATCTTTTAGCTATAGCTACCTGACTGTCCTGTTGATTTCAAGGTATGACTAAAAAGCTGCAGTACATACCTGAAATGAAGAAACATGGAGTTTTTGTTTCACCTCTTGAGGTCCCACCAGCTTTTTGTATGTATCTTGTGATAAATAATGTGAAGGTCTTGTGATACTTGTGATACAGAAAAGAACAACAGCCCATAGCCAACCATATTTAGCTTAAGAAGGAAATAACGCAAAATATCAGATCTGTTCTTATAATCAACTGGGGGAGTCAGATAAAAATTTGAGTGCAAAATACCTGATGTAATAGAATATTACACAGAAGTATCACTGCACTTTTCACTTGCTCACAGAAAAAAAGCAGTAACCTACCAAAGATCATATAGGTCTCTTCTTCTTTAAGTATGATTGCATATATATCAACTGATCCAAGATTTTGACAGCTGACTTGCCATTTTTTCTGGCTTCTCTGGCATCAAATAGCAGAATAGGAACAGCAGCTACAATATTACCCGATACTTCCAAAGACATACATAATATAGAATCACAGAACGGTTAGAGTTGGAAAGGACCTTAAAGAATATCTCGTTCCAAACCCCCTGCCATAGTCACGACCTCCTCCCACTAGACTAGGTTGCTCAAAGCCCCATCCAACCCGGCCTTGAACATTTCCAGGGATGAGACATCCACAAGTTCCCTTGGCAACCTGTTCCAGTACCTCACCACCCCCAGAGTAAATAATTCCTTCCTAATATCTAATCTAAATCTACCCTCTTTCCATTTAAAACCATTACCCCTTGTCCTATCACTACACTCCCTGATAAAGAGTCCCTCCCCGTCTTTCCTGCAGGCCCCCTTTAGGTACTGGAAGGCAGCTATAATGTGTCCCTGGAGCTTTCTCTTCTCCAGGCTGAACAACCCCAACTTAGTCTGTCTTCATAGGAGAGGTGCTCCAGCCCTCTGATCATCTTCATGGCCCTCCGTGGGACTTGCTCCAGCAGGTCCATGTCCTTCTTATACTGGGGGCTCCCGAGCTGAATGCAGTGGGGTGTCACAGGAGTGGAGAATTACCTCCCTCGACCTGCTGGCCATGCTTCTTTTGATGCAGCCCAAGATATGGTTTTCTGGGCTGCAAGTATATATTGCTGGGTCATGTTGAACTTCTAATCCACCAATACCTCCAAGTCCTTCTCCTCAGGGCTGCTCTCAATCCATTCTCTGTCCAGCCTGTATTTGTGCTTGGGATTGCCCCAATCGATGTGCAGGATCTTGCACTGGCCTTGTTGAACTTCACGAGGTTTGCACAGGCCCACCTCTCAAGGCTGTCCAGGACCATCTGGATGGCATCCCTTCACTCCAGCATGTCAACCACACCACACAGCTTAGTGTTGTCAGCAAACTTGCTGAGGGTGCACTCAATCCCACTGTCAATGACACCAACAAAGATGTTAAACAGCACCAGTCCCAGTACCGAACCCTGAAGAACGCCACTAGTCACTGGTGGCCATTTGGACACCGAGCAGTTGACCGCAACTCTTTGAGTGTGACTGTCCAGCCAGTTCCTTATCCACTGACTGGTCCATCCGTCAAATCCATGGCTCTCCAATTTAGAGACCGGGATGTCATGCAGGACAGTGTCAAATGCTTTGCACAGTTCCAGGTAGATGATGTCAGTTGCTCTTCCCTTATCCACCAACGCTGTAATCCCGTCACAGAGATTACAAGGCCACCAAATTTGTCAGGCAAGATTTGCCCTTAGTGAAGCTGTGTTGTTTGCCATCAATCACCTCCTTATTTTCCCTGTGCCTTACTATAGTTTCCAGGAGGATCTGCTCCACAATCTTGCTGGCCACAGAGGTGAGACTGACTGGCCTGTAGTTTCCCGGGTCTTCTTTTTTTCCCTTTTAAAAAATGGGGGTTATGTTTCCCATTTTCCAGTCAGTGGGAATGTTACTGGACTACCACAACTTGTCAAATAGGATGGATAGTACCTTAGCAACTTAATCCACTAGATCCTTCAGGACCTGTCGATGCATCTCATCAGGTCCCCTGCTTATAGAACAGTAAGTGATTCAAAGCTTGTATTAGGAATTACTTTTATCACAAGTTTTAAAGAAGATCAAATAGGGTCCTGAACTAAAGATTCATAAAATATTTAAATTCAAATGAAATTTTTGGAAGCCATTATAATGGTGAATGTGATCCAAGTTGAATGTTACTTAAGTTCTCTTGAACTTAATTGGACACAAGTTTCTCTGAGGTTTGTGATCACTTTGCAGATTGACAGGCCATGCTTATTTATTCACATAGTAATTTTGGCATGTTGTGATCTTTATTATCCTTTATCTTTTAAAGGTCTACAAATATAAATTAGAAAATGTGGATAATAACAACAAAAACTTGAAAATCTTAAAGAAATATTATATATTATTTTTCCTTAGGATTCAGAAGTTAATGTTACATTTATGTTATTTTATGAACTTTCTTCCCCAGTAAAAAATCTACATATGAATTATTATTATTTTTATTCTTATCATTCTAATTAAAAGAGAAAAGGAAAATGCGATAGGTCACTGTTTGCTCATTCATGCCTTGAATGGCAGCTATTGTATGTAACCTGTCTGTCTTTCGAGGATTCCAGAGCTGTTTGGCTCAGTCAGAATAAGTGACCCTGACATTATGTCCACACTATTGATGTTTTGCGTGGAACCGTACACTTTGTGAGAAACCTAAGCAGTGTATAAGTGTGCACAGAGGTTTCTTATAGGATAGATCTTCAGAAGTGATTTGTAGTCAGTATTTCATGCTGGTTACATATGTGGATCAGGTGTCTTGGACCCATATTTTGCCAAGAGATTCACAGTCATCAAAACTTGCTCTTGAAAACTTTGTGGGCTTGTTGTTGGGTTTTTTCATTTGTTTTATTTGAGTTTTTCCCCTCTTCTCTTAAAATCTGGCTTTTGGATTGGCTTTAGCAAATGAGTGCTGGCTTGCCTCACTCATCTGGACTTGATGACTGAGTAAAAAGATTAATATAAGCATATATTTGAATAACCATAGATATTCCCAATTCTTTATTAACAGAAGGTAAAGTGACTGAATTTCACACAGAGGGAACACATTTCCATTTAAAACAACAAACAAACAAACAAACAAACAAAACCAAACAAATGACCAAAATCACCCCAAACTTTTAAAATGTAAAAGAGATATACTTATGTTACTATTTAAAAATCATACAAGCTTTGAAATTCTAATAATTTTCTATTACTTCTTTAAATTTACAATATTCAGTAATCTATTGTACACATAATTGTTAAAGTTTATGTGGAAATAACATTGATTCACACTATCTACCCGACATGTGTAGAAAGTTAATTCTGGGAGGAGAAGGAGGAAGAAAATGGAAGTCAATATCCATTTCTACCAATGGATTCAGCCAGCTGTGCCATTTGAATTGTATTTTGGATCTAAGGGGACCATTCTATAGTACTCATGAAACTTCTATGGCTCAGTCACTTTCAAAAGTCTCTTTAGTGCTGAAAGGAGTCCTTAAGCTTTACAATCCTGTTAAAGCCTTCATTTTCCACTCAGATTAACCTTTGTACTTTGAATCATTGGGGTATTCATCCTCACTTGAAAGCAGACTGAGGAAGCTATGGAAAGTTAGAGACAGGAGTTCATCGTTTTGAGGTTTGGCTATTTTATTTTTAAATGTGGGGGAGAAACAAACGTCTCTCTTTGAGCCCTACAAATAAAAATGCCTCATTCTAAGGAAGAGACATAAACTATCAAATGTAATGAAATGTTTTTGTTAAATAATAAGCAACAGAAGCATAAAGAAATAAATATTTTTCATAGAGGTAAAATATATACAACTATAAAATCATAAATATACTAGAGAATTATAATATGAATTTGTAAATTGTATGCAAATAGGTTGAAACCAGATCTACAAAGACATAAATAAAGCAACAAGACTGAAAGGTTTATATGTTGGCTTGTTTATAGAGTAGCACAAACATTTTTCTTTTTTAATTGGCAATTAATTTTCGGCAGCCATCTAGGTACTTTCATGTCAAATTACTTTCCCTATACTAAACAAGATTAGGCATCCAAGCAGCAAAGCACTTATGTGAAAAGTGAGAAACTGACTGTCAAGTAGATATTTTCCACATATAACCAATTAAAATGTTTCTTTTGTGATGAATGGATGTTGTAATTCCACATCTTGTATTTCCACTTTGGTCTGCACACCTGCCTAACTTCCTGGGTCTTAAGTCTGAGGATAGATAAAGGCAATACTGAGTTCTTTTGCTGTTCCTCTTGCTCTTTAACTCCAGGACAAATGTAGTGTACAAGCATCTGTTATTGAGGTCTGAGTTATAAATAATATATCCAACCCGTAATGCTGCCCATACATATTTTAGTTCAGATGAATACCCACAATACAGTGGATGAATGCAAGCTTTTTAGCAGGTCATTGCTTTGATGACTTTTTTCTTTTGCCTCACTTCAATATTTTTTCAAGATATCTCTACATTTAGAAGTAGGGCCACTGACACATAAGGTATAAAGTAATGTATTATTGATACTCTTCAAATGAATGACATAAAAAGGAAAATATTGATTTTAAGAAGATGTCTCATTTTTCTTATTTCACAGAAGACTGATGCAGGTTCATGCGGCTATCAATATTATTTGAATTAATGCATATTCCTTACTATTGATTGTTTTAACAATGATTGTCATAACTGATTTATGGGCACTTACGCACGTTAAATTTTTAAAAAGGCAAATATCAGATTTGTGTATACAGATGGATTGACTTGAATAAACAAGATTGCTAAATGTTAATGACACAGTGTTTGACAGAATTTATATTATAATACATTATGTTCAATACTTTGTTTTTAAAGTGTTAGTGAAAAACCTCAAAGATTTCTTGGAGAAATTTTACTGAAGGACAGATTCTGCTACTCTCATTCATGGTATCTTATTCAGCAAGTCATACCTATGATTTTATTGGGATTTATTATAAATAAATACAATGAAAAAAAGCTAAACATGCCTCAAAAATCTATGGAAACATCTACATTGACTTCAGTGAGTTTTGGATCAGTCTCAAGGATGGTCCCTATTCAACCTGAACATAAACAGGAAAAAACAGGTGGGAGGGAGGAAACCCAAAACTTTTCAGAAAAGGTGACTGTCTTTAATAGGGAAATAAACCCAGGTTAAAAGGAATGACCAGAACAAAATAGTTGAGATGAGTATAAGGAATTTAAGATACATAGAAGAAAAAATCTGCATTTCAGGAGAAATGCCTTGAATTGCAGAGAGGAATCCTGGACAGCATAATACAGTGACTTATACTACACAAGTGCTCTGATATAGTGAAGAAACCATTTGGGGAAACATCTAGAAGGTTTATTAATTTGTCTTGCTCTGTGTATACCTAAAGGACTAGTACTCGCTGAAGAAGTCAGGCTGCAGCACCTCAGCTCTCAGGCAAGCGCACTGGAGAGAAAAGTAGGGATTCATTTCATGTTAAGTCCAGTATCTGTAGGGTTGTTCCTAGTTTTCTAAGTCTAATCAGGTCACCCATACATAATAAATGGGAAAAAAATCCAAAGTACAGTACATCTAATCTTTAAATGGGTTTGCAAAATAGGTGAAGTGAAACATATTTCTGAATACCTTATTTCTTTCCACTGACTGGAAAGGGAAACCAAGATGATTACTTTAGCCTTAGTATACTATGTGTTAAATATTTCAAATTAGGTGAAATGGATTCCAGGTATTTGAAGAGTGCTTATAAACACTCCAGTAAGTAAAATTGTCTGGATTCTGTTAGGACTCAAGGAAATTAAGGATGATCAGGGTCTAAGTTAGAAGCCAGCACAAGAGCCCACTCTGTGTCCTGCAATGCAGTCTCACCAGGAAAGTTACCACATTTGCTTGATGCAAGTTAACCAATCTCTCTTTCATAAGAAATCTTGAACTAAGCAGGGGAAGATTTAAGGAATATTTTGTTCCATCCAAACCCTAACTGAGAAAATAGCTTTTGAGCTTATCTTTGAGCATGTTGACATTCCTTCTGACTTAAATGTATCACTTTGTGTTTAAAGATAAGCATGCACTTACATTGCCGATTTGTTTAGTTGTTTCGGTTTGGTTCATTTCGTTTCGGGTTGGGTTGGGTTTTTTGTTTTGTTTTGTTTTGTTTTGTTTTTTAGAGCCATACAAAGTTCAATGATAGGCAAGAGTATAACCATGCATTTTTAAAATGATAATCCCTTACCTTGAAACATAGAGGGGCAATTATCCTAAATTCACATGTGATTTAACTGTAAAAATATTTATTGAAGATATTAACACAAAAAATGTCCAGACTGCCTTTATATCAAAAACATTTGGACTTTTTTGTTATCATCTCTATTAATTACAGTTACAACATTTCTAATAAGTAATGACTACAAATTGAGAGCTCAATTGCTTCCCACTCTTATAGTTGCAAGAAAGCAGCTGACATCTGATAATCCTTGAGGTGCTTTGAATTCTGTCACTCTTTCATGTCTCAGATTTGGATTGGATTGATTGCAAACAGATATATAATTATTTTTTACTCACAACTTATTTACTATGTAATTGCATAGTAACTACAATATAATTACAACAAAATCACATGCTTACTTATCTTGGTTTAAAAAGTGAGATATTCTGCAGCTATTACTGTTAGAATCATATGACAGCTACACTACCAATGCTAAAATATTTATCATATAATTAAAAGAAAAGTAAGTAATGTAGGTTTTATTTAGTAGAAAAACAGACTCCTAAAGACTGTCACCTTAGCTCTGGAACTTTCACAGCACTTCATGCTATGATTAAGAACATTGTATCTCCCTTTATATACACATACAGTACTTCTCCCACACAAGGCATAAATTTGTCTTTGCAATTTATTCAAAGTCTGCACCAAAAAGAATGTAACAGCCATTTGCAAAACATGTGTTTAGAAGACAGGCTTGAAAGATGGTGGTGTGATTCAGACGAGCAGTTTGTTTCTCAGGAAACAGATTTTTCCTGGTCTCGCAAGAGGTTTTTGTGCCTATGTCCAGGCTAAGGAACCTGAAAGTGTTTCTTCTGTGCCTTGATCATATATACACACTGGCTCTATCCGAAGTCTCTGATGTTAGGTGAGACCTAGGTGTATTTCACTGTTTTCTTTTATTGTTGTTGTTGTTTGTGTGTTTGGTGTTTTTATCCAGCTTCCACAAAGAATAAATTCTGAGGCATTCATCATATGGTAATCATGGCCTTCTCCAAAACCTAGCCAGTCTCAAAAGCGAGAGGAATGGGACACTGGGGTACAAGAATGAGTTTAGATCTAGTCTAGACTTTGATACCACTATGGCTTAACTTTCTGACTGTGGAAAAAGGACAAAGATACTTTGGCCTTTTCACAACACAAAGACAAGTTACAGGAAGTCGGTGTGTCAATACTAGCTGTATTTATTCACAGTCTAGAAGTATGCAAACCCTATCTATTTATACAGGTTACTGCTCTAGTAGGGTCATAAATGGCTCCAGTAACAGAAAACAGGCAAGTCTCAGGGAGGCCTTCAGTATGTCCTTTGAACCAGTCTAGTTCTTACACACTAAATACTCTTATTACTTTCATCTAAACGTCACACAAAGATTACAAATCCATTACTGCCAGCTGTAATATCATATCTGTGATACAGAATATGCTGCAGACTAAGATGGTTTACACCTCCTGGCTGGAGTACATTTTATGCCATCAGTCACAGGAACTGTGAATGTGAAGAATTTCCACCAATGAGGAAGATCACAAAGTCTCATGGGAAATGTAGTTTCTCTATGGATAACGACTTGTAAGGAAGAAGGGGTATGTTAGACCTTAAAATGCAAGCCTTCATGACTGGATGGGGAAATGAAATTTCAGATTGCTGTTACACAGTGCAAATGCGAAGTAAATGGGATTGGTAAACTTTCCCTGAGAGTGTCCCACATCTCTGCTATAAAATTTCCTAAAATAGACTATGCCAAAATCATGTCATTACAAATGTAAGAAAATACTCTCTCCTTCTTCCTGATGTGACTATACCAGCAAAGCCTTTGTACTTCCATGTGCCAGAGTAGCTTGGACAAGAAACGGGGATATAAGATTCATCAAACTATCATTAGTCACTGACAAAGAGGTACTACTTTCTATGGTCTTAGCTCTGGTGGTAATTTAAGCTACTGTGCTTGTCTTTGCGCTGAAATAGGCTAAGTATCCATTGGATCAGTTACTACACTTGAGGCAAAAGGGCAATAACTTGTGCCTGAGGAGTGAAAATTTCTTAGATTACGTGAATTTGTCTGTGATGACAAACTTCTGATGGTTTAATTAGCCTGTAAGAAATCCTGGTCATAATTGATGGAAACCTGGATAGCAACAACATTTTGTCTTACAAAGTAGAAATACAAAATCAAAAAGATGAAAAAGACATTTTCTGAACACCAGTTCAACAACAGTAATGTTTATTACGCTTAAAATACGTATCCATTCTGATTACTAAAATGTGTCATTTAGGAAGGATAGGAAAAATTGTAACTTTTTTTAATCAGAAAAAAAAGTAAATCCATACACATTTTATAGCATGGGGAGGCCTCAAGATTGTCTCGAATGATGACATTAATACTTTTCTATTGCTGCTGGCACTTTGTTTAGTACACCCTCTCTATCCTGTTTGCCTTTTTTCATAGATATACTATGCTGATGGCTCTTAGTTATGCCTATGGTTCTGATAGCATTCTAAAGAGATTTTCATTGTATAAACACCCAGAACAGTTATTTTTGTTTTGGGCTGGAGTCCATAATTATTTTCAAGCCTGCAAACACATTATGCTTTGCCAATCCAACTGAATCTTTCTCAGCCATCCTCTACCAAATAATGCATGACCTCCTCGTTTCACAACATAAGGATTTAACATATGTTGTTTACAGTTATATGTTACCTTCACCATTACAACCCTCAGGGGAGTGAGGATTTTCCTAGTATATGTTTTAGAAACACTGAAGTTTTCTGCAATTTCACCTTCTTAAGTAGCCTCTGACAAACCTGCCATGAGATTACAGAAGCAGTGGACTCTGGATCAAGCTCAATTTTATATTGCATTGCTTTCACTTGCAAAGGAACTCAAATAATAACTTCTAAATTAAACAGCTGTAGAGATGTTAAGGTATTCTCTATGGACTCTGTGCTGTCGCCTGCAAGCTGATGATTCTGGAATTCTCAGGTATTGTCCCCATGAGGTGCTTTTTGCACTGACCTGTACATCTTTTCTGTGTATGTCCCAGTTTCTTTGCAGTGTTTGTCCTTGAACCAGCAATAATTGGCACTGTGAGACTGTGTTTCATGATAAAAATATACAGTCGGTAAGTGTTCCCTATGCTGTCCTTCCTGCTCTTCTCCTGGTGTATTTTTTGATAAACAGATTTTCTCAATCTGTTGTGACCCCTAGCCATCTTCAGTAGGAGTTCAAATTAAAATAGTAGTATCTAATAGAGGTTTTGTGGTGAAAGCAACCACAGTCAATAGCTGATTTGTGCTTTCTTAATTATGCATACTACATACTGTATGTCCCTTTAGAATTGAGAATTGTTCCTTAACTCTTCATTGAAATCACCTACCTACTGGCAATGCATTCCTTTAATTCAACCACTTATTAATGTTTGAGGTTTTTGTTGTTGTTTTCTTTAACCAGTCTGTAAACACTCTATGGTCACCAGCAACTTCTGACCTAAGGTAAATTTCTAGAGTTTCTACAATATCAGCATTTACTTATTACTATGGTTTTGTGAAACAACAGAAGATAGGCAACAACGTATAGGCTTAACCCCTACTGGACTCAATAAAAGTATTACCTTTTTCTTGTCACTAATATAATTATTGACTGTATACTCTTACATTCTTTCAATATAGGTGCTTCAGTCCTCTACTGAGCTATCAAATGAATTTTTTTTCCCCAGGCAAGCAGTTTAAGTTCCTTTTCCTTCTATATTTGAGCTGCACCACACCAGTGCTGCAGGATGTGGTTTTAGCTTTACTTTCCATCTCCAGATAATGTGTCTTTTACTGTATATGTGGAATAGGATCTTGCGTTTGTCAGTAGCAATTGTGTGTTGCTGCTTGCTTGCAGCACAGAATCTCAAATAATCGTATGTATTACCTGTGTAGGAGTGTACAGAGTTTGCTGCTATCTCGGGGCTGTAATTCCTACAGCAGGTATGACAGGCAGTTAACTCCATGGCTCTCGAAACAAGGTTGCTGCTTTGAAAAGAATATGTTATGACTATGTTCATTTTATAAAAGGAACTTGTGTTATTGAAAAGGGAACACCAAAGTTGTGTACCAGATGGTAGACATTAACAAATATCCAACACTCTTCTAACATCTAACTTACAGACGAAACCATGCACTTCATTTTGCCTTTATTTTATATAACCCAACAGGTGTTTCATTTGTTACTAGAAACAATCCAGCCAATCTGAGGTTATAAGGATAAGCTATAAGGATGAAATTCAGCAGCAAAATAAGTACCTACATTTTATGGATTTTATTATAAAGGAAGAGAGAAATCATCTAGTGGTATATTCTGCATTTATTTATTAATACTGAGAAAATCTATACAAAGCCCCATGCTTACTTGCTTGTCAAATTTTGTTTCTGAGTGTGAAGGGATGTTTGGTTTTAGATAGCAGCCTTTGAATTTGCAGTAACAGTCTAGTTTTGTGGAATTGCTCTATTACAAAGGGTGCGTTAGCATGTCAGGTTTCTGAAAGAGGGGAGCCTGTGGATAATTGCTTACACATTTAAGCATTTAATACCTAATAGTTAGAAGAAAATCCATTCTTTGCTTCTCACAATGTCAGCTTCTTTAAGAGCAGCACTTATCTGGAAAACTGAGAGGTCCAAGTGGACACTGCCATCAACTAACTGGGCTATCATTCTACGTAGTACCATCAAAAGTATTTGGGTGTCTGTATTTAAACAATGGAGGCTAAATATGGAGAGAGCTTTTTCCCATGATCTCTGTAGAATACATACGGGTCTAACAAACTCTAGCTGTACAGTATTTCATAAACTTAATTCACCTAAAATACACAGAGAAGAGGTCAGAAAGAAAAAAAGAAACTTCTTTCTCTCTTCTTTCTTTTTCTAGTTCTATTTTTCCAACCATGTAGTTCAAGCCTTGTTCATGTCTTTTTATTTATGAAAATGGTTTATGTCCATTGTAGAAATGGACACTCAATGTGTGTCCATTTAGTGATCCCATAGTGATCTATTGATTTTTTTCATATTAGTGATTATATGGTTTATAGCAAAGATATTGTGACAAGGGAAGTTTTTCAGGATTGTCAAATGTTTTTTGCTCATGTTTGGGATATACCATGTAAACTTACACCTTGCCCATCTAGATACTGAGAAACAAATTTCCAAAAAAAAGAGGAGGAAAACAAGAAACACGTTTGATAAGTTAAAAGGAAGAAGACTAATTTTTAACAATGAGTTTATCAGAGAGATTTAGTACAGGAACTTCTCATATTTTTCTAGGGATCTGAGGATAACCTGGGTAAAGTAGTGACCTTTTCTTTGTGAGAAGGGGATGCAACTGTCTTTATCCGTGATGTGTCTAAGAACTAATTTCCTTCCTTAATCTCCTTAGATATCAATCCATACCTCGTTCAACATTTCATACACTAATTTGTGTTTTTCTCTAAGGTGCACAGTAATCCCAACCCCCCCATTTTAAAGGACAGTTACAACATTAACAGGCTCAGTCTCTAATACTATGGGATAACTGTAGTGGAAAACTTGAAATGAAAATAAATACATTTTGTAAGTTAGTTTGTTTTACTTGTAACTCTTTTAGCCACCCAAGAAATCTCTTTCCTTATCCATTCCACAGGGTTTCTCTATTTAAAACCAGAATGCTACATGAGTAGTTTTAAAACTGTTTGCTATCTCTTGTTGAATATCTGTTCAAACATCCCTCTGAATGCTTAAGTTAACATGGAGACCCATCTTATGGTTGAACTTTCATTCATCCTTACTCTTTTTAACTCTAATTGTTGATGGAGGGTCCATAGCTAGAGAAAACAGCAATGACCACAATGACTATTTCTGATTGTTTCCTTTTTTGGACTTCCATAGCACAGTTGTTTTAAGCTTTTAATAAAAGAGCAGATATGCAAATCCTCAGTTTAACTTAGACCAGTTTTTCTTGCAGAGTGCCTAAATATACCTTTTCTATCCTGTCAAGTACATTTTTACATATCAGAACCTCTCGTGTTTTTACGTGCTCTATCTGAGGTCCGATATATCCCTATTGTTACAAGTCTACTTGGCAAGTAGCCCGGTGTCTCTCTTTTTTAGCTTTGACAACTCTCTTTCCTTCCTTCTATGAAAAGACAACTTATTGTGTGATCTCATTAAGTAAGTCTGTTTCCATAGGAGTCAAAGATTGTTTTAGAGCCCTGTGAAGGCTGACTGTAAAGCCTTTGGGCAAACTGCCTTAGAATTCTAATAACAATATTCACTTCCTCCTTTGTAATAGAGCAACACAGGAATTTATTTTCTCTGCCCAAATGAAGGACACTTCAAGATTGTTTTTCAGCCTTCTGGTTGGTTTATCTGTATCTTCCTTTATAAAATTATCAGAAAATATCTATTCTCTCTTCTGAATAGTGGTCGACTTAACCTAATTTCATATTTCTTTAACTAACTAATGAAGTGGTTGTAACATTTTTTTCTCAACACTGTGAGTATATCAAATATTGTCTCTTTTTTAACAGCAGTAAAAGATTGGGCCAGCTTCTAAGGACAGTCTGCACCCTGATTTGCTGTAGAAAATATTATCTCTACAGTATGCTTCATTGGACAGAAAATCACAGAATCACAGAATGGTCAGGGTTGGAAGGGACCTCTGGAGATCATCTAGTCCAACCCCCCTGCCAGAGCAGGGTCACCTACAGCAGGTTGCAGGGTCTATAACACTAACACATAAATTAAAGTCTCATTATCCTCAAGATCTCATTTTTAAACCATATTTTCAGTGTTTAAAAAAATAGTCTTTTTTTACAGTTCTCTACGTAAAACTGTGACAATAAAATAGTGTGGACTGACAACTTTTAAGAGAGAATTCAACACCTATATTCACGATAGACCATTTATTTGACAGCTATGCAGTGTGGACTTCTTACCTACTAGCAATGACTTTGTCTGAACTTTATTCCCTTAAGAGTATTTATTTCTGATGTTTGTATTTATTTTATGTGATCTTTCTTGCTCTCAATCTCAAGATTAATTACATTTCACTATTGAACAAGTCATTAAACACCTGATATACTTAAAATAATATCATGAAGAAAACAAAAAAATGATAAATTACAGTATATATTTTGTATATGTGTGTGTATGTATATATGTATGTGTGTATATATATATATATACAGCTATGTACATATACAGCTTTTATTCTTCTTCTTCAAGGCACATTTCTCATTATTACAGTGAGGGCACACTATGTCCTAATGCTGTTTCCTAAGTACAGACTTGAAAGAAAATATTCTTTCAATATTGCTAGTCTAAGTTTATTGCACCCTAAGTTTAGTGATACAGATCTGGGGATCTGGATTTGTTTTCAGTCTTACAGAGGAGGATATGGACATTCAGTATGTCATCTCCGCCATTCATTTTGTCTGTCTAAGAGTTGGTGTGAGTTGATCATCCATAATCTCTCTATAATCAGGGAGAGAAATGGAATCCTCCAGAGCACAAATTTGCTTTTAAAACAGATAAGAAGAATGGCTCTCCATTGTCTGCAGAGGGAGCCAGCAAAACCAGCTTAGGCTACACACTTAGATTTCAGATGGCTTAATTTAGGTGAGATTAATCACTTTCCATGAGTGAGGGATTTCTTAATGACTCTTTTAAATAGGGAAAAATAATATCTTTCTATGCCAGAGGTACTATTAGGCCAAATTAATATTGTTCAGGTTATTTTCATCTTACTGTCTTGAAAGTATTGTGAAAATCCAATTTACACTTACAAGGTCAGTAATGGTATGGTATGTTGGACAAATGCATATTATCAAATAAGTTGTTAATACATGAATAAAGTCAAAATTGCATAATATAAGGTTTATTCTCTTTCAAGAGAATGCTAGATATCAGATAGTTAATAGTGGACTACAAAGCTTAATAGCAACCTATATCTATGTCAACATTTTTATGAATGGATTTATTCCCCTTCTATTCCTTCGAAATATCTAATAGGCTATATTAATCACAATTTTTTTTTCCTACTAAAAATTCTTGTGGGGCTGGCAGATATGACACAGTACCTGCAGAGAACCTGTACCCTTCCAAAATGGTAGCTAAAATTCAGGTAGGACACTCAAGTGATCTAAGATGGTACTCATGGTTAGGTAACTGAATCATGGTATTATGAACTACCACATGACTAAATTTGTGGAAGAACTGATAGAACTGCGAAGCATTTTCTGAACATATTAAATGTGTTTTGTATTTGTACAGTCAAGCTTACTTTTTCACTGTCCTTCTTTGAATATTCAATTAATATTTCCTTGGTAATTAGAAGTGAAAAAGCAACACTGTTTGGTTAATCTGACTAGCAACAATGAACCTCAATGGGCCAAAATGATCAGAGCACAGATTATCAAACACAGCTCAAATTTACTTTTAACATTTTGCACCTAGCTAATCAAGGTTCACAGTAAAGGAACACCCGCTGTTAAAATCACTGACCAAATATTCCTTTAAGGTCAATTGTAGTGTATTTGCAGTTACATGACAGATACATAGCTGTAGAGTGTGTATTCCCACAGACTCGACAAAATGTCATGTCCAGCTTCAAGGACAGTGCTGGCTGCTAATGCAGCTGTACTTGTGGTGACATAGGTCACCAACCAATACTCTTTCTATACCACCTCCATTGAATCTAAAGAAATAGATGAACGGCAAAAAAGAAATAGCATTAAACCAAGCCAAACTAAAAATAAAATAAAATAAAATAAAATAAAATAAAATAAAATAAAATAAAATAAAATACTTTAGGAGACCTAACTGATGCCATCATGAACACATTACTCCTTTGCCTAAAGCAACTTTTTTATTTTTTTCTCACCGTACAAATATATTACTATAGAACCTTTTCAGTTCTCCCCATCTTCCATCCAGATGCCACAAACCTTCTTGCCCATGTACTTTTGAATAACTCTTTGAATAACTTTCAATAACCCTTTGACGTGCTGGAGTGTGTCCAAAGAAGAGCAACAAAGCTGGTGAAGGGTTTAGAGCACAAGTCTTATGAGGAGCAGCTAAAGGAACTAGGGTTGTTTAGCCTGGAGAAAAGGAGGCTGAGGAGACACCTTATCGCTCTCTACAAGTGCCTGAAAGGAGGTTGTAGCAAGATGGATGTCAGTCTCTTTTCCTGAGTAAAAAGTGACAGGACCAGAGGAAATGGCCTCAAGGTTTGCCAGGGGAGGTTTAGATTGGATATCAGGAATAATTTTTTCACTGAAAGTGTTGTCAAGTATTTGAACAGGCTGCCCAGGGAAGTGGTTGGGTCACCATCCGTGGAGGTATTTAAAAGACATGTGGACGTGGCACTTAGGGACATTGTTTAACGGTGGGCTTGGCAGTGCCAGGTTTATGGTTGGACTCAATGATCTTAAAGGTCTTTCCCAACCTAAATGGTTCTATGATTCGAACTCCTCCCAAATACAGTGATTCACAAATTCTCTCTCAGAGTATCCAGTTATCTCCAAAATGTATCTGTCTTCCATTTTTTCTAACCTCTCATCAGGTATTCAGTTATTACCCTTCCCCCAGTTTAGCTATCAACTTTGCAAACATCTCCTATCATCCAGTCCAGCTTCCCTGGCAGTCTCCTCACTAACCCAGATTCTCTATCCACCCTCTTCATATGAAACAAGCATTAGTGTTTCTCCTAATGCAGAATCCTGCTTTTGATGCAATAATTGTATCATTTTACCTGAGAAGACATGTAAATGGCATTGGTTCTGGTCCTAATTGCCTAAAAAAATCAGTTTTCATGGCAAAACTCAGAACAAAATATTTGCAGTACATTCTTTGAAGTTTTGTCAAATCATATCCTACCTTATTTACAATATTGTCCTGGGATTGTATGTACTGGCATCTATGACAGAATATGTAGCCACATGCTCTAACCATTAGACAGGAGCTACACTCAATATTCTTATAAACTCTTATACTAGATGTTGAAACACTAGCGCAGTCGACATGTTGCTTAATTGCTGTCTAAGTCCTAATAACCTCAAAGAGAATAAGAGCAGCTACTGGCAATTTAACAGCACTAACATCACAAGATGAATCTAGGTAATGGATATAACATGTGAGGGACCAGTGGGCTAATTTACTTAAAACAAAATGTGATTAAACGATGTGAATACAAAATACCTTCAGCAGGTCAGGTACATCTATACCATGTGATGAACCGCTGGATGGATGCCCAAACCAGCTCTGGAAAGCTAGTATTTCTAAACTGTCAGTTCAGAAACCAAATATATTATAGCCTGTAGCAAACTCTGCATTTTCTGAGGCAAAGGTGAGTTGGGAGTACTGCATTAAAAGTGCTGCTATGAAGCTCTGAGGAATGTGAAAAAAATAAGTTCTAAGTGGAAAGAAATAGGAAATACTGAAGTACAATTTGTCTGATGTATTTAGATGTCTAACTGAGAAGAGATGAATTGTACCCTAGAATGCCTATTTATTTCCTTTGAGTATAGGTGAAATTTTATGAAGACTTATCTGGCTTGATTCATTTGCATGCAGAAAGGACTTATGCCATTTGAGACGCCCTAGAGTATCTGAGACAACAGTTTGCAGATGTGAGACACAACCTAGAAGAGCCTGTTGCCTTCTGCTGTGGTAGCCATAGGCCAGATGGAAGATCTAGAGCATCTCAACTGCTATTATTTGCCTCTGTTGTAAAAGTGAATCGAGCTTTACAGTGTAAATGTGAGAAAATGAGAACTTAGGGTTGTAGACACCCATATGTAGGCGTCTGAATGTGAATGTCTACCTGAGGGCTCCATTTCTAAACCCTCATTATAGTCCACTTCCCTGTAAGGGGGCAGATTTTGCTGTCCAAGCATAGGCATTTTAGTGCCATTTCTAGGCTAGATTAGTTTCAGTTGCTACTCCTGAATTGTGCTCATACTCATTTTAGTTGATAGCGTTGGGAGAGATACTTAACTACGTATGGGTCTTTGCTTCAGGCTGTGCATTGCACATTGATTGCACTGACTTACCCCTTTGACTGTATCTCCGTTGACTATAGTGAGAGCATGTACCACATGTAGTCACCACCATTTAGATAACTGTATATAAACAAACTTATTTACAATTTGGAAAGAAGTCCTTTCCTGCAGTCTAAAGTTAAATCACATAAATCCAGTGCATTTTGCTGAGTCTCTCTTGACTCCTACACCCTGTAGTGATCTAGTGTCTGGAAATTAACTTCAGCACAGTTTGAATTTAACACATAGAGACAGGTCAGGCCTGGAACTATATGAAAACTAATAAGCCTTCTGGTATTTTCTAGCTAGCCTTATTACCTCCAGCTTGGGACTGGTCTTCTCAGTTTTATGCTAGATTTTACCTGGCACAATGGGTGTCTCTACATTGTGTTTTTGAGCACTTTGATGAGATAGTTTATTACACTGACACAATGCTAAGATTGAGTTACAAGCCTTCTCAACTGACTAAAATGCGCAGAATTTAAATGTAAAGGAAAAGGTTTGGAATAAATGGCTCAGCTCATGTCCAGCATATGCAGAAATAATAAAACTTGTCAGCTCTGTGTAGAAATCTGGATTGTCTCTTCACTAAAATCTTGTTTCTAGAAACTCAGGACAGTTGTTGGAGAGCAGCACAAAGGAGATGGGTTGCAACGCACAACTGTGTATTTTATCAGTTCCACAATGCTCAAGGACTATACATCCTTTACCTGTCTTTATTAAAACTGTGAAAAGCCTTTCCAATTCATAGAAAACAGTCAAGACAGGACATTTTTATTTCTAAACTCTGATTTAGTTCCGTGGGAAAACAGTTGGTTGTACTTGGTGTATGCAGTGGCAGTGAGCTGGGCCGGTGTCCCGGCCATGTGCTAGCGATATTACAAAGCAGTTTGTGAGTTTATTTTGCCTCTCTTCTCTGTATAATGTAAATGATAGTTATTTCTCTTCCAAGTAAGAGGAAACTGGAGATAAAGATTAAATTTTGGGTTTTGTTCGGCTAAAGCAAACAGAAAATAGTTGTGTGAAGGATTTCCCACTGAACACAAATACTCACCCTTTTCCAGTTATTAGTAAAGAATGAGGAAAACTTTAAAAAGAATGAGATAGGATATAAAAAAATCACAATAGTTCTCCTGAGAAAATGATTCTATCGGCAGTCCTTCCACCTAGGAATGAAGTGTAATCGTTATTTGTATATGTCAATCTTAATGTTGGTTGTATGTTCATAATGCAGTATTTCAACCTCTTTGTGTTTTAATTGCCATGTGAGAATGCTGTGCAGGATTTTAGTTTGAGATCTACTGTGTGTTGCCAAAATTTCCTTAATTTACTAAGGCTTATAAAAGTAAGACATTGTTAGGTTGGCATGATTTCTCTGTAACTACTATACAGTGCCTACTTTTTATCACCTTGCTTTCCTCTAGGTGCTTACACACTGACTACTTTAATAAATGTTCTAGCAATTTACTAGCTATTGAATTTAAACTTGCTGTTCTGTAATTTCCTAGATTGATTCCTCGGCTGTTATAGTGGAGGCTACCCAATATTTTAGAGAACCTATTCTTCCCTGAAAGGAAATCATAATACTCTTTGAACGCTTTTCAACATGATATTTTCTGTCTCAGTCATAATCTTATGATCCTTTAGTGTCAGTTTTAGAATATCCGTGCATGGTATGAACCTCTGCTGTAGTTCTTGGTCCTTGGTCCAGTTTGAGTTATGCTTAAATCCAGACAAATCCCATTGAAATGCCTTCAGTCAGTCTGAAATGCTTAAACACCTGAGAAGAAAATAAAGCCTCAGGAGCTTTGGGTATCAAATTCTCAGTTCAGCTAACTGCATAAAGTGGCATCACAAAACTCTGAAATCTGCCAGCATTTGCCATTCTTTGTGATGAACTGCTTGCTTAATTTGCTTCTACACTGTACAGAATGGTGATTTTTTAAAACAATTTTTGATAAAAAATGTCTTTTTCATGGACACAGTATTTCTTTCTAATTAATCTCGGAGATAAAAAAGTTGTTCAGTGAAATGCATCTATATTCAAGGTGATTTTTTTACACCTCTACTCCAGGGAGCAGAGTACCAGCTGCTGAGTAACAGAATGTGATAGAAGGTTCAACACCACTAAAATGCTTGTGTAAGGACATAACCTTAAAGAACAAACAAGCAAAAAAAAATATAACCCTTTTAGGTACCTGCTTATTTCTATATTCCATAACAGGTGTCAGCTACTGCTTAATCCTAGAGCCTGCCAGGCTTTCTCATGTTTTCACACACTCAGTAAACACCGAGATCCTTAACTATAAACTTCCTTGAAATGCTTCCTTGTTTTGTAAGTCTTATAGAGCTATGCTTTTGTTTGGAAGTGGGTTCAAGGGTCC
Source organism: Charadrius vociferus (assembly GCF_000708025.1). NCBI lineage: Eukaryota > Metazoa > Chordata > Aves > Charadriiformes > Charadriidae > Charadrius > Charadrius vociferus. The sequence goes on along the minus strand of NW_009648555.1, from coordinate 612,966 downwards.
AACAGGTAATGTAACTAAAACCTCAAACTGCAAGAAAAGCTTCCTTCAGAAAAAAATTCCTTTGCATAAAATCCTTCTTCGTGTTATCAACAAAATCAAAAGGTTCAATAAGGAACATGAAAGCAGAACCTTCAAAAAATAGCAAAGAATTATTTTGATTTGTGGTATTATGCTTCATCTGGTTGTATCTGCCTTTTCCATCTCATTCACTAATATGTTCAAGCACTTGTGTATGTAAACACAATGGGAAATCTTATACAGATGTATTGTTTCTAGGGCATATAGCATGGTCTGGCTTATGTGATTGCTGAGTTTGAGGGACAGTTTTGTTGCTGTATAAAATGCACAAAGCTAAAGATACATGTGGGATATTTAGGGACGGAAATCTGTGCAAGCACTAAGCTCGTTTATAACCTGCTGTTTGTGTTACAATTCACTTTTGAGAATATGCCTTTGGACTGTTTACATCTCCAGTGTTTCAATAAACATGTGTAACCCTGATCTCTTACGTAAGTTATTAGAGTGGAGAAGGAAAATAAGAAAGTTTAGTACTCTCTTATATGTCACCAAGACTCTTCCTCATCAGAAGCAGAGAAAATATTATTTTTTTCTCTCTGAGTATCATCTACATGACAAATTTTTGCAGGTGCTCGGACTGCAGACATATGTTAGGTCTGAATAATGATGAATCTTTATGATGTCTACTTTGGAAATTAGAAAATCCCAGAGCCCATAGTATTAATTTACTAAGAAATATACACACGGAAGTTTTATTTTTCAGAAGTTTACAGATACACAGTTTACATTCGTGATAGTTGTAATTACAAGGAAAAATAAGCATGTAATGAGTGAAAGATGCAATACTTTTTTTTAACCCTTTTTTTGACTCAAATGTTCATGTCTGCTTGGTTTTGATGAAGAGTGTTTGAGGGAAGTGAAAAAGAGAGATGCAGAAGTGATAATTTTGTTAAAATTTGGAAGGATATATTTTATTCTAGTAAAAAAAAAAGTGAAAGAGGAAATCTGGCTAAAAATGATGAAAAGTGTCTGATTTTTATTTTCCCTAATATTTTATTTATTTATCCAAAAAGAGGCCAGGATGAGACCCCGGGATAAACAGGAGGTTCCTGAAAGCAGTCACAGGAGCAGAACAGGCTCTATTTCCTTCAGACTCCCTGTTAGGAGCGTAATGAACTGTTTTGAGCAACCCTTCCCTGGCCTCAAGCAACAAGCCCAAAAATACAGTTCATTTGTCAAGGACAATAAAAATTTAGATTGGGACCATGGATCCTAAGCATCTTAAATTGTGTTTTTTGTAATAATGGGGTGGGGTGGAGGTGGGGGTGGTTGTCAAGGAAGAAAGAAAAAGAAAAGGAAGGGGGGAAGCAAGAGTCATCAGGGGACTGTAAATCTAAGCTGCAAGATAGTGCCAAAAGATGCAGCAGCATCCCTCTCAACTTGTTCTGCTTGCCAAATTCACCGGAGTAATGTCTGTTATAATAACATCTTCCAAAGAACAGCAGTGCAGAATTTCTGCTCTCTGCCAAAACAAGACAGTAAGTCCTTACAACAGTATGACTCACAGCTATGTTCTTCCCCAAACAAACAAACACCCCCTACCCCTCCAACCCCCAAATATACCATCCAGAAAAATAAAGGATGTGCCCAAAGTTTTCGGATTTTATTTGTTTTCTTATTTTTATGATGCAATATATGGTGGGTGATTTTGGAGTTCCCAGCTGCTTGTGGGCTGGGATTGTTGTCTTCTTTTTGCAGTGGACAACGCTTGGGAAAAAAAAAAAAAAAAAAAAAAAAAAAGATTCCCCCCCGCCCTTAAAGTTTGCTTCCTAATTCAGAGTGCATGCTAATGGTAGTTAGACCTTAGAGCCCACTGATATCTTTTTCCACTTTTATTCTGGCATTTGTAAAAAACTGCAAAATTACTTTAGTATTAGAGAAGATTTCAATAAATGAAAAGGACACAGATAACCTGCAGCAATGTAATTCCTAGTGTTTGTACCTATATAAAATATTTAACGAAAAATATGACCCTTGTAATGCATATAATGGAGATACTGTACACATACAGGACAATTTACTGAAAAAGATCTTGACTCTGTCATATTCTTAGTGGAATTTGGTGCTATGTAGATCTAATAGCTTCCCTCTTAGTTAGCTTGCTGTAGCCCATACTCAGTAATTAAATGAGCAACTGACTGGCCATCACTGATACCAAGGACTCTTTACCCTATAGTAAGCTCATGCTTATTGTAAGAAAACAGACGGCATATACCACACCCATTCCACATGACAAGAAATTCTAATATATCCCATTTGACCAAAAACTAGACGTTTAAAAAGCCTCAGACTTCATGCAGATTCTCTCTTATTTGCTTATTTCATACAGATATCTCAGGTACCACAAAAGGCACCAGATACCTGAATGTAATTCCTAAATTGGACCCTAGAGAAGACCAAATGTATAGATCTATTTCATAGTGGGTTAAATAGTTATACAAAAGCTTTTCATGTACTATGTGTATCTGTGTTACCTATCACAGACATCTGAACATCTTGTTGAGACACGGAGATCTAAATTTATGCATTTAAATTTAGCTGTCTACAATCTGGAAATGAACCCCACTCTGCTCAAAAAACCGATTTTTTCCTCACCTCTCTCTCTGAAGTGGAAAAAAAAAAAGGATGTTGTTTCTTCAAGTAATTGGATAAAGAGATGAGATATAGCTGATGTGATTGCATTTCTATGTTCTTCATTAGTAAAGTCTTACTATCCTCATCACAAGAAAAGTCAAATGATTCCAGATAATGCTCTGCTCACAACTCCAAGCTTCTTAAAATCCTCTTTTCACCATTTTTCTCTAGGGTCTCGCTGTTAGTCTAACTGTGGCAGTCTTTTTTAGTTTTATCCGATATTTTTGTCAGTTATCTGTGGTCTTTCCATAGTTTTGCAGAGAAAGACAAAGAATCCATTTTCAGAGAATAAAACAATCAGCATCCTAATTTTCAGTCACTAAGCCGTAGAGAAAGCATGCCTTGATCATCTTCCCCCTCCCTCCCTCAATGCATTTTGCATTATATGGTAATTTAATAAAAAATAGAAATAGTGCAGAGACTGGATTTCCGATCAGTTATGTTGAGGCTGGATCCAGGACAGACAGTCTTGAGTTCACAGAGATGCAGTCCTGGGTGAAGCACTTAATTTTTTAGGTATTGCAGGTGCTAAATTGTAAACAAGGTAGGTCTCACTTATAATTATTTTAGTGATGCTAAAGCCTGGACAAAATTAGAGACTTAAACCTTTGCTGTCTTGCTCTCATGATACTAGACTTTGTTAAGCCTAATGTAGGATGTATTTTCAATCTATTTGTCATTCTGTGCCTAGAATGTTATTAAGAATTCTTAGACCTTTGATTTATATGGTGAGATAGACCATGGAAGAATGAATTATATGAAGAGTTTTGGGACTAGAATCTCCAGACTATGAGTAGAATATCACATAGGTTCAGTTTCTAGTTGAAGGCATTGTTCTTATTTAACTTGAAGAAAACTTGTTTTTTGACAACCAGGAGTCAATTAACATTCAAATTAAAGGTAAAGAAAAAAAAATCACTTCTAATATGGTTAACATTTGGACTTCCTAATATTTTCTTTTTCTTAATCATATGGTCTTTTCTGCTTTTGCTGTGAGCAGAAATATGATTTTAACCCCCATGTGAAATTCAAAACAGAAACAAGGTTAAAAATATGCAACAAATTGTCTTCTTATTCAAACCAAACCGCATAATTTTTCTTGGTCCTTGGCATGAGTTTCTCACATCTATGCAAATCAAGTAAAAGAAGTTATCAAGTCACAGAGGTATTATGTGAAACCATCTTGTATGTACTTTGCATGTCTGGAAATATGCATCATCAGGTGAAAAAAAACGTGGAAAATAAAACAGACCAAGTGCCCGTGGATTAAACACCCTGCTGTAACTACTGATGAGTATCTGAAATTTTTTTTTATTTCTATCTTCTATTTGAAAGCATCTCAAAATGCAACTTACAAAGCTAGAATTCCTACCCATTATAGATACAGTAATAACTTTCTAATTAGTGAATTCGTTGTTACACTGCGTAATCAGCTCATTGAAGACATGTATTATAGTAAAAGAAAAAAAACCCCACTCAATAGTAAGCGTCCCATTAAAGTCTTGATTAACTTTATAACAATAATGCAATATCATTATACTTTCATAAATTAGAAGGCAAATTGGATATATATCAAGTAATGGTCTTGTACATTTACAAAAGGATGTATATTTAATTTAAAGTAAAATATCTCCAACAACATTAATTTTTTAAGTAGGGGGGTGACATACATAAACTCAACGCAAAAATATGAAACAAATATTTCAACATCTCAACAGTATTATGTTAAAGGTTTCAAAGACAGCTGTACAGCTCCTAGGCATTAAATGACATACAGTAACATAAAAAACAATTCATGTGAGCAATGACAATTAATATTGTCTATTACAGATGAGCTGACCTATCCACGTTCATTTCCACTGTTCCTGTTTGGTCAGCAGGCACCTTTTGCTGTCTGTTTTACATATATTGGCTCCATCTTTTCTATTATTATATAGTGGAGTTATGGCTAGATGGCAATTTGGATCTTAAATGCAATCTGAAAATCACAGAATTTTCATATCTTCCAGCTTTGGAAAACATTTTTTTATTGTTCAAAATAAAAGCCAAGATTAAATTTATGAAAATCCAAAAGAAGACAGTATCGATATCTAAATCTACAGTTTGTATGTGTATTTATAAATAAGAAAGCAAATACTGGTTTCCATGTGATACCAAAATAACTGAATGAGATGTTCATAGATTAAATGGGACCTAGAAGAAAAGTTCTTAAAGGTAAAAAAGATCCTTTATATCACCATTAGGAACAAAACTCTTCTCACCCCTCAAACAAATCAAAACATCATTGCTCTGTAACTATTCCAATAATATTTTTGAAACTACATTGCATGGTATCCTCTTGGAAATTGAGTGAATAACACAGCATTTTTCATAAAATCATTGGGTAACAATCAACCAGTCATTTAAAAGACTGTACATTAAAGTTCAGCCTCAAAGATCCATAGAAGCATACAAGAAAAACAGTATATATAAATAGAAGACTGGGTCAAAACCCCAATCCATATCCATACTCTTACATGGCTGGAAATTTATTTTAAAATGTACCTAATATATTTTTCTACATTCTTGCTTCTCTCCTCAAAACATATTGCATACAATTCTAAAATTTCATATACTATCATCTGTTATGTTTATATGGTACCTGATGGTGGAGCTTCATCTAACATCAAGTCTAAGACTCCATATATTTTATAAGGCATTTCAGAAGTAGGATATAAGGAAGATACCAACTTTCATCTTATAAGTACAGTGATTCCTGATTGAGGAGATAATAAAGCAATTTATCAATAATTTCTTCAAAAAGAAATGTAATATACTGGAAATCTGAATCACATTATAGCAATAAAATATCTATTAGCTATTATCCTTTTTTTTTGTCATACCTTTCCCAGAGTACTCTGAAAAGTACTCATTTTGCTGT
>NW_009648555.1:603719-607319 GCF_000708025.1 Charadrius vociferus | reverse complement strand
CAAATACCCCCCCCCCCCCCCCCCATTGCTTTCAGCTCATGCAGAAATCTTTGACAGAAATTTTGTTGTTCATATTTTTTTTGGAAATGCTACAGAACAGAAATCATGGGTTAGCTAAAAGCAATGGGATTCTAGTGAATAAGATATCACATCAGTTTCCTAATCATTTCACAGCCTAAAGACAACTGCAGTGAAGCCAACAAAACAGCAAGCAGAGACTGCCAATAAGCCAGATTGGAAAAGAAATTTCTATGGTTCAACATCTGGGCACTGTGAATACCTTTCAGAACTGAAGGCAAGAACTATCCTATACTGAGATACAAAGAATGTTTATTAAAATACATATTATTAGCAGATACCTGCCACTTTAAAAAAAAAAAAAAAGTCATTAGAAGGTATTTACTTGTAGCTGAATTTGTTTAAAATGAGAAGGAAAATAGAAATTTATGCTCTAGAAAATATTTTAGAGCAGCCCTTGTGCTCATTTTGAATTATCAGGAGTGGTTGATAGGAGTCTTGTAATCAATATTGCAGCTAACGTGTGGGTGTCATTTTGATTCTATTTGGCTTTAAAGGAAGTTTTAGTTGCAAGCATGGTTTTACTTGTGATGTTATGCAGCTTCTACAGCTCATCTGGAGATCATTGTTTCCTAGCAGTCCCATTGGATGTAAGCTTTATCCATGTAAAGGTGTTGGATTGGACTTCAGATTGGACTAGAACAATGTAAGCAGGAAAAATGGAGGTAGTAAGACTATGGCTAATTTAGTCAATGGAAATAATTATCAATCCCCCTCCCCCCCTTTTTTTTTTTCACTGTATGAAAATAATTCAGCTTGCTGAATTCATATTAAAAATCCTTTTCTTGGAAATTTCCAGTTCTACTTTTACCAGCAAATATTCTTTTTTTATTTTGTTTCACTAAAGGTAGTCTTATGTGCAGCATGGCCTATCCGCCCTCAGGCAGGATGATAAATATTATCTAAAGCATCGACATTGTTAATGATGATAAAATATAAGCATATTGTGTATACTTATCACAGTTCTTTTTTCTAAAATATTAAAATATAGTCACACAGAAAAAGCACCTTATGATATAACTAATCTGAATAAGGATTTTTTTTTCAATGGGGTGCCTATAGCCTTGAAATTTCTAAGTGTGTTAAAAGAACAGTTTAGAAAAATTGAGACAGGTTTTCCATTACTACAACACACACTTTGAATAAAACTTTTCCAGAAACATGAAATCCAAATAAAGAACAAATTTGACCGATTAAAGGAAAATCTCTAACATGAAGCCTCTAACCAACTTCTCATTCACTATTGATTTTATGTGGGAAGAACTCTGAATAATGGCAATAAACGCCACTGTGAAATCCAGGTATAGCTAAGAGTCATACTCCATTCTCATTGTCATTGTGATGTCACCAGCATTACCACAATGTCTTAGGACACACAAGCCTTGAGCCATATCTTTTATGTCTCTAGTTTTACCTCTAGACTACTAATGCCTGTGTTCTACATCATTATACAAAAAATAACAGTTCTTAAAATTATTCATATACCTTTTCACATAAAGAGGGTGCCTAATGAAGCAGACACTGTACCATTACCTTTTTTCAAACTAATAGAAATGTATCAAGAGTAAATAATGTCTAGTTTCCAAGTAAGAGTTTTATAGAATACTGCCCAGGGAAAAGAAAATTTACCACAGTTCAGGAATAATGCCGATAGCCTTTATTTTCACATCATAATCACAGTTTCTGATCTCTGTAATTTTTTTTTTCTCCCTTGGGTAATATTTTACAGCCATTGACCATAGAATCAGTCATTATTTACTTGCTTCTTTTTTTTTTTTTTCTAGTGCAACACACACAATTTTATATTTCCTGTAGTGTTTTTGACAAGCATAAAAAGAAGTAGAAGAATAAGAAAATAGTTCCTAAATGCTGAAAGAAGTTGAATAAATTTAGAAACCTCAAACCTTAAATGGGCTGCAGCAGCTGATGCATCCTGTGCTGAGGAATTTCTGTTTTAGGTCACAGAGTCAAGTGAACCGCTTGTAAGACTATTGCAAGATGCTCAGTATTTGAGGAATAAAAAACTAGCTGTGCAATGCTACAAAATTGTTTTCATTATGAAAAATATTCTAGGTCATGCGACCCTATGTCAACCCATTTAATTGTGCTTGAATGTTAGGATGATAGAATCCAGTCCTGTAATTCTTGGCCTTGTTTACACACACCTTCAGTGAGGAATCTGACCCTCTAATATGGGGCAATTTTCTACTAGTTAAATTTTAGGCTTATGCTATGTTTGTGGCTTTTACTTCAATTACAGATCTTCACTAAAGCATCTTAGAAGTACCTATAATGGACTGGAAAGACCAAGTAAGAACTACATCATGCTACTTGTGTATGTATGAAAGAAAATGCAATCATTAAGATTTTATAATTTCGATAAGATTTTCCATTGCATGAAACAATGCTTTAATGTACACTGTTTATTATATTTTATTTTCATAATTGATTGCACATATTTTTAATGGAATTAAATTTTTGTTCATTTAATTCTAAATGCTGCTTCCATTTTCTAGGCTCTGTCATTTGCAGCAAATGAGTAAATATACTTATATGACTTTGAAACTACCTCATTTCTGACTGCAGTTTTGTTACTACTATGAATGACTTTCACAACAGGAACGCAGGCCAATTTAAAGTCCAGGCACCAAGCAATTTGAGATCCACCAGCTTTATGCAGTAATATAATTATTCCCTCCGAGGCTCTTAATTGTATTCATCACACCATGATTTCTGCACAAATTAAGCATGCATTTACTGCTATATATAACTTGCTTTGCAGTTAACATCCTGGAAACAAATTTCAAGGAGATAGAATCTTGAACTTAGTCATCCCATGAAATCACTAGTTTCACTGCTTGGAAAAGTCACTTAGACTGTAAGGTCATTATATTTTTACATCACCGAATCATACACAGTGAAGCATTGAAAAAAAGAGTGTGATGAAGAGATCAGCAAACTTTTATACAAATATTTTTTTCGGACTTAATTTGTTAAAGCCCCTAGTAAAAAAATCCTTGGATATATGTTTGAGTCACAAAAAAAAAAAAAGACATTATCAAAAAACCTTGCAGTCAGCAGAAGACAAGACGTCTGAAATTCAGAGACAGAAAAAATGATTGAGATATATATCTGTCACATAGATACATGTATGTATATAGATACATACACGTATGTATGCCATTCTGACCTTTTACTTCATTAATTTTATTACAAATCTCACATATCTAAGGAGCATTTCTAGGAAAAAAAAATACTTAGAAAGTACTTCACATAATTGTCCAAATAATAAATTACATTCAGTGTATAATTTTTAGGAAATAATTCAACATAGAATACTTTTCCATGCATGGTTTTCAGCTTCCTTGTACAGGGGTACATCCACTTTGTTACCCACGTAATTTCAAAATATGTAAGCTTTCCTAATTACATCACAGCACTGTTGGTGTATTTGAATCCAGGATAAGCCACTATATGTTTTTCTTGATAAACCATTTTTTTTTTGGGGGGGGGGGGGGGGGG
>NW_009648555.1:566027-603635 GCF_000708025.1 Charadrius vociferus | reverse complement strand
GGGGGGGAGGGGGGGGCTGGGACAGAGGACTGGAAAGGAAAACAAAGTCTGATGTTATGCTTGTCGCAATAACCCATAGATATGTGGGCCTAGGCATCCCTTTTGTATTTCACTGGAGTTTTTTTTCTTTCTGTGGACATGTCTCTATACCCACAATTGTAGAAGATATTCATCAAGAAAAGGCAAAGAAGAAAGAAACAGGATACAGAGCTTGTGATCCATCTCCACCTTTCCATACTCATTCTTCTGGGATTTTAAATTAGAGTACCATTTTGACATGTCTGTAAATTGCTGTATAAATTGTCTAGTATCCCACAGAGTTTAAAATCAAGATTTTAGCAAGCTTCAGAGTTGTTGTGCATAGTAGAAATATCCAGAGTTAATGACAGAGTTAAAGGTTAAAAAAAAATAAAAAATTCAGAAAAAATTTTAAAGCTCTGTGACTTGAATTGGCCTTTATGTATCGAAGGTCAAACCAGAAAACATCTCTGAAGTGTCAGAGGCTGGCAAGCATCAGTAAAAGAATACTGGCCTAATCTGATTGAGATTGACTCTTACATCCTTGCAATATTATTTTCAATTCTTTCCATCTTTTTTTCCCCCCTATGTTTCCTTTGTTGTGTGTAACAGGTTTTACTGACTCCATAAACTCTTTCAGGGTTTATTCTATTTGTATTTAATGAAATTGGAAAGATTGATGGTTGAAGTTTCATTTTTGCCTCCTATCTAAATTGTTTGAGGTGCTAGTAAAATAATGAAAATATCAAGTGTGTTCATAATCAACAGACCTTTCAGTCTGTTGGCTTGGCTTGGTCTTGGTGTGTGATTAGATTCAAAGTATAAGGTCATAAGAACAATTCCTACTTTCAGGAACCAGCCCTTGTCTCCAGATGTCAAGAAAAACATCTATTGACTAATAAAATTGAATTGGATATTGCCATGTGCAATGTGAGCAGAATTGCACTGATATATTGAGAGATCAGATATCTCATCTCACAATGCACATATTATAATATAGAAATATTTCTGAATTTGTTGCATATATGAGGGAGAACTTTTGTTAGAAATCTAATTGGGAAAATTCCCTTGAAGATCTATAGGATATTTGCCTGATTAGGGTCCTAAATTTGAAGTTTCAATAGCCTACAGGGAGCATCTCCCTCACAATTAATATACCTAAGAATTATAACATGGGAACAGCATGGAAGTGACTTGGAATGTTATATCAGGGCCAAGGGAGTCTTTAATTTAATGATCTCTTTTAGTTGCATTTCACGTGTGTGAATCCTCTACCCTTCAGTCTGATACGAGCGTTCTCTCCTATTGCATAGTATGAATGAGCACGTATTATTTCTATACTTACAGTGCAGAAATGGTCCTTCAAAATCTACACAAGACACCAGACATTTTAGCCAAAATATAACCAATCAGCAAACATTCATTTGCAATGAAAACTGCCAGCCCTTCCAGGTCCCCAAAAAGAGCCTCTTCCTCAACAAACCTGAATTCTCTGCATACATCTGTTCAATATGACTGGTTTTGCAAAATCTGGGAGGGGCGAGACATTTAGATTATTCTTGAACGTGAACAGAAAGAGCTACAAGAACATTATGAAAATCTAAATGTTAGCATTCTCTTTGCTCCTGTTGTGGTATTTGGAATTCTTTCCTGATTAATAGTAGAATTGGAGAAGAGCCACTCCTGAGTGCCTTGCTCTAAGCCTTGGAAGTCAGAAGCAGTACCCTTGCGCCCTCCTGAAAAGAAAAGACAGCCAGCAAAATTGTAAACTAGTTTCTTTATATTCCCTTAAAAATATTATCTAAAATATTATTGAACTCACTTCCTCCCTGCCTGCTCTCCCCCGCCCCCCGCCCCAACAACATCTTCCAAATGGATTTGGAGCTGATAGTGAAACATATTACAGTAATCCAGTGCAGAAAATCTGAACATGGTCTGTTAGATTCTTCTTATAAGAAAGAACAACATTCTCAGTTACTGCTGCTTTTTGTTTACATAGAACAGCTGGGAGTATGTCTTGACCCCAAAGCAGGAAGATTTGGCAAACGACCATGAGTCAGGAGGTGTTGCAGGAGACTTTCTTTTTATTCAGAAAGGGCAAAGTGGTAGTCATGCCCAGGTTTTATTCTCAACATCCTAACTTACAATAATAACACATGGATGCTTCCTAAACTGTAGACAAATACTACCTTTTCCAACACAACAGTATGCCTCACTGACTTTTACCAGAATATTTCTTAACTCTTCATTTTAATCCAGTCTTTCCAGGTCCAAATACCATCTCTGATTTCTACATTCCCTGCTGAAAGAGATATTGCCCACTGGTTATTAATAAGGTAAAAATGAAATTCTAACTTCCATGCAGATATAGTTCTTTGGTTTTGGGATTTATAAATGTTCCTTGGTTAGTTGGATTCTGAGCTCAAACACTTTGTGGGCCATTATTGGCCTGCTTAGGGTACTGTCACTTCTGGCCAGGTCTCCAATTTGAATAGTTATGTTTATCTCTGATAATTTAGAGTACTTCAAACCTTATCAGAGCCTTTTCACGACACTGTATAACATATGTTCATGTAGCAAAATGAAGACAGGATTGTAACATGTTCAGTAAATCTCTGTTTTGCCAATCTAATAATAGCATTTTAGGCATGGTGCCCAAGCCTTGACATCCACTATTGGCCAAAACACAGGCTCTCCATTCTATGTATGCCGTTATTCAAATTGCTGCTATGTGCTGAAGCACATGCTCTCATCTTCATTTGTTTTGTTGCCCTTGTTAAGTAGATAATACCAGAACACTGCTGTTTTGCTCCTTTGACAACTTAGCTATGTGAAGAAAATTAGAATCCTGTTAATTTTATACACCCTGAGTCCCAAAAGCCCTGCCAGATTGAAAGGACACTCTGTATTGGATACAAAGAAATTAAAATCTTTTACCAATATATTAAATTCACTTTGGATCACATCTCTGGAAGACCCCAGTTCACCAATCACTGAGCCTGGTAGATTTCACTGGCCACTGAATTGTAAAACTATCAGCTTTTTCACATGCGTCAATAAATGTAGCTGTACATTTGACACCTAATCAGTGTATATTTTGCCTCAATAATAATAGCAATCTAAAGTCAGTTACTTTTAATAGAAAGTATGTGTGTAAGGCAGAAGTTCTGAGCAATCAGACAAAGCAGCACAATTAATGTAATAAAAAGCTTCAACAGGAAGTCTGTTGTGTCTGTTTCCCTTTTAATCAACTGTAAAATTATAAAGGAATTACAGGCACTATAAAGTCACATGAGAAAGATATGATAGACATTTTCTTTGTTATTGAATGAAATTCCCTATTCACATGAGGAAAAATAATCTGAAAAGATAAGTAATTTTTGAAGGTGCTTCTGACTTTTTCCCTTTCAGTTATGGGGGGATGAAAATCCAACTTTCATGCTGCTGTTTTTCTTGTACCTGCATTTTGACATTAAAATAATAGAGCCAATGAAGTGCACATAGTTCGAGATTTATGTCACACATATCACTCTCTCGGTTAGTAATTGACATAATGACAAAGTGGCCAGGGAGAATGTAGGTGGAAAAAAAGGGATTTGAACAAACAAGATGTGCAAAAGAAGCAGTCTGGAGAGTCTGTGTACACCCAGTGGCATGACTAGCTGCATTCCCATTGTATTGCTTAAAAAAATCAACCATTCTAGGTCTTGTGGGTATGAGGTAAGTCTGATAAACACAAACCTTCTAATTTTCTACTTCCAAAGAAAGGTCTGTCAAGGTTAATGCTGAAGGTTCCCAAAGAATTTTGATTGGCACTGAGCAATAGTTTGAGGAGTATAACTGAAGAAAATGAAACAATAGGCTACTGAAATATCAAGGGAACTGAGATTGTTAGCAGTGTTCATCCAGCATCATACACCATGGCATCCTGGACATGAATATTCATGCAGCTACAGTTACATATGCACAAAAGCCTTAAAAAGTTCCCTGAGATATTACCATGCTGTAACTATTAATCCCAGTTAATATGTCCTGAAAAGAATAAGGCCTGGGACTACACAAAAGGAAACTTTTACTAGCAATACTTGGTTTATACAGGAAACTTTTTTATTTGTATACACTAAGTTTTGAAGTCTGGCACGAAGACATGAAAGGTGTTTGGTTGTGCCCAAGAGTTGTACTACATGCTTTTTGTGTTCATATTGTGTTCAGTCCTCTCCCTGCCCAAAACAATGATCCAGTCCATAATTTCTGCCAGAAACCATGCCAACCCAAATTACTATTCTCCAGGTGACTTCCCACTCAGTAATGTGCTTTCTGCTTTGCTTTTTAAGAGGCATCTTAATCTCATTGTTGAATATATAAAGAACATCACCGCTTAATTTATATAATCTAATACTTTTGTTCACGAATGTGTGCAAACATCACAGAATTTGGCACTTATAATTATAATATTTATAGACTCCTTCACTTTACACGTGATAGTCCTATTACTGAAGATTTCCAAACGCATTGAAAAGATGTACATCATAAAATTATAAATTGTTATGAAGATATTTTAGCCAATGCTGAAATAGATCTCTCATAGATCTGTAGAGTACCAAATTAAGTAATAAGCAGTTACTTGGAAGATGGAAAAGTTTCCAGATTCATTTTATTGTCTATATAAAATATCCCCCCCCTCCGACCTATCTGAACTGATAATCACACATAATCATAGAATCATAGAATGGTTTAGGTTGGAAGGGACTTTGAAGATCATCTGGTTCCAACCCCCCTGACATGGTCAGGGACACCTCCCACTAGACCAGATTGCTCAAAGCCCCATCCAGCTTGGCCTTGAACACCTCCAGAGGTGGAGCTTCCACAACTTCTCTGGGCAACCTGTTCCGTGCCTCACCGCTCTCAGAGTGAAGAATTTCTTCCTAATATCTAATCTAAATCTACCCTCTTCCACTTTAAAACCATTCCCCCTCATCCTATAGGATGTAGCTACTTTAAAAAGTGTGTGTGTGTTTGTGGAGTTGACATAATGCATATTAATTTATAGTTAAAGCAGCTCAGGAACTTTTCATTATAAACTAATATTCATAATCTAATTTGTAATAGAATCCTGCCATTCTTTGAATGACTTTCCTATAGAAAATATGATTTAGTTCTACACAATAATCCAAGCCCAACAATACACACATGCAAGACTCATTACAATTTTCTCCTACTTGCCTCATTAGGCTCAATGCTCAAAAGACAGCAATGACTCTGAGGTGAATTGACAAATTCTGCGTTTTATCTTTTGCTTGTGCCCTGCCTTAAACAGAGAAAAAGATTTAGTTTATTTTTATTTTCTGAAGCCTTTCTACTTTCATTTCTCTGAGTATTGCCACATTCAGCTGCTTTCACACTCTTCTGTTTCACTAGCAATCTGTTAGTGATCTTTTGCTTTCATCTCTCCACATATATATCCTAATGAAATCATTATGGCTGAACTGTTAGTTTCATCCTCCTCTATTCCTACAGAATATGGTGGTAATGATCTCATTTTATTTTGATACACTGACATTACAGCTGTCCTTTTCATCCCCCCAAATCTATTTTATGTTTATTTAAATAAATACATTTAATTATTCAAATCACATAGCTGTATAATCTCACTTGATGCAAAAACATTTGATTATCAGATGTGGGATACTGACATGGCTGCTAACATTTGTTTTGTTGTGTAAATTACAAGTTGTTAAACAATAATACCCTGAACTGCTGCATGATAAAAAAAAAAAAAAGAAAAAGAAAAAAGGTTTCATGAATAAAAAAAAAGTTTTGCTATTAAAGAGGGAAGATGTGTCTAATTTTGTATTTTCATGCATTATAATCCATTATCAGCTCCCATTATCTTACATTTTTAACTTAGAGGACAATAATTCTTCCACTATGAATTTATTTTACCTTTAGTCTCGGGCCATAACTGAAATATGGAGGTCTTACCAAAGTAAGGATTGGAAAAATAGGCAAATATTTCTTAGTAGGCCACTGTATGAAGAGTGGAGCTTTGCTAATTTCTGTCTATTTCTGGGGAACAGCTTGCGCAGTTTTTGTAGCTTGGAAACAAGTGGAAAGTTGTTTTTGGCCTTGTGCTCTTTCTGAAAATTTCTCCTTACCCACAGAAGTACTATTTTTGACTTTGGTCATAACCCTGGCCAGCTTTTCATCATGAAAAAAAATTGTAATGAAGACCTAGGAAAAGGGGGTTTTTGTTTCTTTTGGTCTGCTCATTTTCCATGTTTCATGAGGCACTGTTGAAGAGTTCCTTAAAAATGAATGATTTCTCTGAAGGTATATGCATAGAGAAGAGGGATTTTCTACCTCCTCCCTCTTTTTCTTCTGTACTTCCCCATTGGGGATGATGGGAAGAGCCTGCTGTCTAATGGAAAAATTGTGTGGACTGATGAGAACTAACCCTTTAGTTGTCATTAGCTGGAAACTATTGCTAACTGATGTGAAATAGCATGGCTCATAGTTTTGATTTGAATTGTCTCAGCTGAGTCAGATAAAAACTCAACCAGAGCATGTAGCTCACCAAATAACAGCGATAAACAAGAGAAAAAGCATCAACACTTTTGCTTATAATGTCTTCTTTTCATAGCTGTTAAAAAACCCGACCTCCGCTAGCTGCTTCTGTGGCTTAGGGAAAGTTAAGGTAACTTCCTCTATTTCTTCCCCTCCACACATCAAAAAAGAAACCAGGGAAACAGTGCTACCAAGGAAAGGACAGCACCTGCTCACACCCTTGTGTGTCAATGTCAAAAATGAGGGAGCTATAATAGAGCCTCCACCCTCAATGCCTCTTCTCAACAGTAAGCATGATTCAAACACTTGACTATAAAAATCCCAAGGGGAGGCTCATGGGACAATTTCACCTTATAAATGTACACAAAATTTCTCCTTGACATCCTCTCTCATGACAGCCAGAACGTGATGTCTTGAGGGTCAAAAGCACCCAAAGGTCACAGTTGAACATCATTGATGCAGGTCCCTCTTACTCTCACCTTTTAGCTATCTTAACATCACAGGCACACTATACTTATATTAGCTCAATTTCCAGTATTACATTTGCACAGTGGTACTACTGCACCAAAGAGATTCCCTTGGTAATTGTCATATTAAAAAATACATTTGAGGCATTTTTCCAAAACATTTTGAAATAAACTATATTTTCAGGCTTTCCTTAACAGCAAAATTTGTAGTTTATGCTTGAAGAAACTAAATATCAAGAGACTTGCCATAAAACAGTAAGCTTATTTGAACTTCGTAAGCCAATAATATCAGACACATAATGTGAAATTTGGGTTTATATCCCTGGTTGTTCTAATTTACCACATTAATGTTTGTCTTCTGCATTTGGATTTAACTGAAAAAGCAAGAATAAAAACCTGAATATGGATTTTCATTTTTTATTTAGATGCAAGCACAATTCCCATGAAGATGTTATTAAGGAATAATGGATATGCACAGAATCTTCATAGGCGCCACACTAGAGACTCACATCCTGTGCATAAGTAAGAAGCGGAATGATAACTGCGAAACAGATATTAAAAATAAAATAAGCACAAAAATTTCCATTTGCTTCCTCAAAATAAGGAAAGTGTTTCAGAGTTCAGAAGGTTTCATGAATTACAAAGCCATAAAGCCAAGGTACAGGTGAGAATAAATAAGTATATGAGCAGGGGCAGGTGCATAGGGCAACCACTCTTATTTCAGAATCAGCTTTCTCAAGATGTTGAGTACTACTGTATATAGGAAAGAGTATTAAATCAGTGTTTATAGTTCAAGGGTCTTGCTTTCTGAGATTCATACTTTGTGTGAGAAATATCCATTTTTCAGAGATCAGGAAAGGTTCACGTAAGAATGATATGTCTGTTTTATTCTGAAAGTGAAAAAAGGTTCCATCAGTGCTTGAGTCTATGAAAGACTTCTACGAAAGAATAAAACTTGTTCACTGACTAATACATTGTTATCATTGAAATTACTGCCTGAATAGATTACTATTCCATGTGAGTAAGCGGAACAGATCCAGGACTATGTTATTTTACTACCCATCAATGAAAGAACCCAAAAGCTTTGTAGCTTTGCAGCGTCGTCATATTTTAAAAAGAGAAATCTTGTAAAAGGATTAGAAGAGAATGAGTTAAAAAGAAATATAGTGTGCATTGGAAGGCAAATATGTTTTTGGGTTTGATCTTTACAAAATATTTTATGCGTATGTAAAAAAACCCCACAACTAAAGCATTATTTTTCTCATTTATGCAAACAGTAGAATGGTATATCCAGCAAATAAACTGATCTCTGTTTTCCTTTGAGATTTAAACACAATGGAAATATGAATTATCTATATATATAGTATATATTATTTATACATATAGACTAAGATAAATATATAGATGATTGTGGTAGTGTAACCGATATTTGTATTTTATTTCTGATTTAGCTGTTCTTCTGTGCCATCATCTAAGAAGAGGGTATTATATCATCTGAACTCTGGGAATGACATGATAAGAGCAACGTTGATCAGGACAAAATACTTTGCTGTATTTTCACAAAGAGTGTGACTCTCACTGATATAGTTTATACAGACTCCCTTTCAGATATATTCCTCCTAGATAAATACTTTCTTTCCATCTTTCTTGTTTTTATGCTTTCCCATTCAATCTTTACTTTGTTATTTTACTCATATGTGTGGAGCCTTTGGAGTAGAACCCTTTCCCAGAGCTGAAATTTATTAAATACATGAGAAGAGGTTACTGTTTGAAAAAATGCCTGCTTAAGTGAGTGGATGGTAAGTGACTTTAAAAGTGACCTAAAATAAATCATTCTCTTCAGCTCTTTTCTACGGTATTTATTTCTGTGTACACTATTTTTGATGTATTTCTGCATTTTCTGAGTATGAATAATGTGCTTGTTTTCAGGAATTTATGTTAAATTACAATGAATTCACAAAATTAAACTCCTCTAACTTCCATAGTTACACACCCACATACTCCATTTCTGCAACCCCCGAAAGTAAATGTTTAAAAAAAGACATGAGCTGAATCCTTTTGGTAAAGACCAGCTGGATGGAACTCTTGCACATTGACTGGAAAATGGAATTAAGAATCGAGAAACGTCATCTACAGTTGCACAAACATTTTAATTGCTGAAAGCTGCAAGTACTTTTAGAAATCCCACCTGAGTCTGGCTTTACTGTGCTTTTTTGTCTCTCAAAGCTAATAAGTATTACTCCCCCCCCACCTTTATCTTTATCTTTTCTCCCGTGCTCATCAATTTGTTCTCTTCTGATTCAGACGTAAGGTTTGCGTTAAGTTCACTTTTATTTTCTGTGTGGGTCTTTTAATCTGGCAGATGTTTGAACTTCTGTTACCAAAACCTCTCGTAATTCTTTAAACCAACATGTTTTAAATTACTTGCAATCAATAGTGTAAAGTGATGAACACAGTGCTCTTTGCTCAATGGATTTCTTGATATTTTTGGTAATATATATAGGACTCCCAAATGTAGTCATCATGGTACTTTCACCTTGGTCTTAGACTTTGCAACCTTTATGTCTTATCTGTCTTACACCAGTATGTCACTGTGCTAGTTTAATTGTCTTCAGTAGAGGTACTTCCAAGGATATTCTTGAATTGTTTGGGCAAAAAACATGTTTCCATTGGTGAACACTACACCAAGCAATTGCTGATGAACTCTAGTGAACTTCAGCTGCTAATGACCTGACTTTAAGTCTCTCTGAAACTCTTCAGTCTGGGAAACCCTTCAACTACCATTTTTTTACATTGGTTATCACATACTCTCTTTTTTTTCTCTTTCCCCTTTCTCCTTTCCCATTTCCCTTTCCCTTGGAATTATATTAATTAATTTCTATTGAATTCATGTCTCTCGCAAAGTCAAGAAAAAGGTTTTATTTTCTTTGTATTAAAATTTTGCATTTCCCCTTACTACAAATTCCAGACAATTTTCCAGACACCAAAGAAAAGCAACCCGATTTTCATTCCTTTTATCATCCTAGTGTATTTTAAAACTAGAAGATTAATATTTTCCTAATCCATGGAACTAATTTTGGCCATACAAAAGCTGAATCAGTTTAACAAAATCAGTATGAACTTCATTTATTTAAACTGGATCAACCCTGTCAGGGGATACCCCTAAACTGTTTTAACAGGTTCTTATATAAGTTTAGATTACATTTCTAAAACTATGTATTAAATTAATTGTATATTTTTGTTACTAGTTTGATGACTTTATTCTTACCTCTGATATTGTAGCCTTTGCTCTCACTGAATATTTGCTCATCAATGTGTAGTTTTGTTCAAATACAGTCTGTTTTGACATGCTGGTCTCTTCTTGTAGTGGCTCTTTAACATCTGAACTATATTTGTAGAAGGTGTATATGTCAGTAACATTATGGTAAAAAAACGTGAAGTAAAATGGTTCACCTGACATATAATGCTGTCTTCTACTCCAATTACTGCCTTCTACTTCAGCGAACTGATATGTTTCCTATACAACTTTATTATGCTTTTCTTGGCCCTTCATGCCTGTGACTGCATGATATAGTTTTTCAATAGACATCACAGATTTTAATTTCTTCTCCTTTGATTTCAGGACATTCTTGATAAGCTTCTTCATGTTTTGTAACCTTTTCCTAGAGTGTCCTGCCTAAATTTAGGTAAAGTTTCTTTCCAGAACATATTGAATGTGGACATACATTAAGCTGTTCTCTTAAATAGTGTTCAAAGACAACAGCTATGTGTTCCTTAGTATTAAATCAAGAATAGGCTTTTCTTTTTTTTTTTTTTTTTTGTACAGGTAATTGTTTAGGGAATCAATTATTTATGTTAGCTAAGGAATTTGATCTTTTCAGTCTCGTTCCACTTGGATATTTGACCAACTACTGTTTTCTATAGGCAATTTTATAATGGTCCTTATAGAAAAGTAGTCTAGGCTGAGAAATTAAATTCTTCTTCCAATTAATACCACCTTCATTGGCAGAATTTTGGTGAGATCTTAAAGGACAAGTCAAAGGGTAAGATCTGGAATTAATTTTCATTCTGGGTATTCTCACAGAAATTACAAAAATTACTACTTGGTAATAGTGTAAAATGATTTCCTACACTTTCATCAGTCATTTCATAAGGAGTAGCAGTCTTGTTAGAACTGTCAGCTGAACTATGGTTCAAACTATGGGAAAGTAGATGGGGAACAGGAGCAGTCTGATGTTTTATTTTGCTTTATTTTTCCCTTTCATGGCTGTTAAGAGTCAGTTTGGGCTTCTGATCTGAAGGTGAGAAAGAGAAAAGTCTTTGTAAACTAGACTCTCATAAGTCTAATAACTCCAATGGGAACAGAATTTCATTAAATATTCTCTACTTCCCTCTGGAAGTATAAATTGAATTTGTTTGTTTTGGGTTTTTTTCTATTATAGTGACCCAAGACAGAAGTAGTATTTCTGTTTCCTCTCTGTAATAAAAGTCCATGTCAAAAGATGAAGATTATATACATGATCTTTCTCATAGAAGTTATTATGAAGATCCAAGGTAAAGGGAAGGATGCAATGGGAAACTGTGTGTTTGTGGTAGGACCTGTGTCTTGCTGTATTCCCAGTGCATTTCTAGGCTGGTGTGCTTTTCATGGCAAACATGAAAATGATCAAAATCACTATTTATGTTTCCAACTGATGTTTCAAATAAGTAACTCTAGACAAAAAAAAAAAAACACTTGAGAAATAAAGTCTGTAACCATTGATCTGATGTTATATTTGTCCTTCCAATATGACAATAGATTTTACATTAGATCCCAATTCTTGGGTCTTCAATTATTTTGGCTCAGTTTTGCTTAGGAAATTTAATTTCTGTCCCTAACATACTTTATAATTCCCGGCAAACTCTGTTACCCACCTGAGCTATGGGAAACCTACAGGCCTTCTATATAATTTCTGAAACTGGTCACATCTCTTCAAAGCCTTAGTGATCAGTTATTACTATGTAAAACTATGGTCCCCAGAGATGGGCTAAATGTCTTCTCAGTGCACTCCTTCACCTCTTAGTTTCTCTGCCTCCACAGGAAACACTGATTCTAGTTCTGGACCCGCCACTTCTCTCCTCTTATCTCTGAATTCCCTTACCTTAGAAGAAGTTTTTAACATAAAATTGCACTCACATGAGACGGGTGAAGTCTCCAACTGTTTCAAGCCCTGATCAGGCAATTCTCTTGGCTATAAGTTCACAGCCCCCCCCCTACACTGTAGGAAGAAGATATAGCATTGCATTAATTAATTTTACTTGAATTAGGAAAAAATCTAATTAAATGATCAATTGATTAGTTGATTGCTTTGCATTGTTAAAAGTCTTAAGTTGTTCTTAAGGTCTTCAACTTTTGCTGAGTGCATTGTTGAGATGATAGGTCTCCTGATGTTTGGTTTAAGATGTAGGTTAAAAGACAACAATAAGAATATAATGCTGATAAAAGCCAAATGAAGTTTAGAAAAAAAATCAGCTTCTAATGTAATATATGAATAAACAACTCCTCGGGGAATAAAAAAACCCAAACATAACAAAAGCTTTCTTTCATATAAACCTACATAATTTCTGTATAGAAGACTTTTTGGTAAACAGTTTGGGAAGAGGGTCTGAGAACAACTAGCCTTTTAACTAATACTGTTTAATGTCATTGTTACAAAGAGTCTTTCATCTTATAATTACTTTAAAGTAGGACAGATTAATTTGATTTAAATTCACTGATTTAAATGAACAATTTTAATCATTATTTAAATCAGCAAGCTGAAAAACTTTATTTTAAAATTATAACTTTTTTTCTTTTTACTATTTAGCAATTTTTCTAAAGAAAGACTGAGTCATTGTTTTCTATAATTTCCTATTTTTTTAATTGCCTTTTAGGATAAACAATACCTACATGCATTTAAAAATAACTAAGTTATTAAACAAAGAGACTATTATCTTTAGTTACTGCGCTAAAGTGATTGTTTATGGTCATTGCATCCTTGAAGAACTCGAAACTAATAAATCTTGTTTTCTCACATAAAGGGGTTTTTAATACACTGGAAAAACCTTCTTTCTTTCTTATTCCTTTTTTTTTTTTTTTAAGTTTAAATAAACTAGTTACTGAATATAACTAGTTCAAAAACTGAAACAAAATATTGTGCTTGCATGCACTGAAGATGCTAGTTATCAAAAGCTGATTTAGCATGTTATGCAGTTAGACTACATTACTGATAGTGAAGTCACATGTAGATACATACAGGTCATTTTTCATTATATTAATATTTGGAAATTATTTTTTGTATGTTCATCTAGGCAGATACTATTATTATGAAATAGCTGTCCAGACCTCAATTTACATGGAGCCCTAGCACCTGGTTGTCTCCCTAGCACCTGAAGGCAGCGGTGAATGTCATAGCTCCTAGTGTGCCCAGCTAGAATAACTCTTCAAACAAGAATCCATGGTACAAGAGGAGGTCAACAGGCAGCACAGTATCTGGAACGTGAGCACGAGATTGATACATGGTATTGCATACTGTCCGGGGCTAAGAGACAGCCCTGCCTTGGCTGTGCAAGGGGAAACTAAGCCTGAATTCAACCTCAAGCTGACTGAAATGAGTAACCCATGAGATGGATGCTGGACCCTTGTCTCTGCTTGGGGCAGAAGGAAGAACGTTCCTCCTTCCTTCCCCTAAAGTGCCCTGTGTAACGGATATGACATTCTTGGGGTGGGGAATGAAGAGCACATGAGTAACAGAGAGGATCAAGGGGAAACTAACCATGTAAAGTTGATCCAACCGCCCAACTGCTTTAGAACTCATCCCACCAGAAAGATACGTAAAGTATCTTGTAGAGTGTCTTGTAGAGTCCTTACTGAGAGGCACTGAATCACCTATTGGCCATTCAGACAATTTCTCTAGAGAAATTTGCTTCCTACCTGCAGCTCATTTTCATGTCACTGAGAGGCTGACAAGCCTGCTGAGCCCTACAGATTATCATTCACTCCTACTAGTCCATGTAGGGTCCAATGATTATGCAATGAGTCAATTTAGAACCATCAAAAGAGACTATATGCTTCTTGGAGCAATGTTAAAAGGATCTTGGAACACAGGTAATGTTCTCCTCTAGCCTCCCAGTCAGAGGAAGTGCCTTAGGAAGGAAGAGACAAACTGTACAGGTGATTGCCTGTGGATGTGTGGCTGGTGCCACACTCAGCTTTTTGGCTTCTATGATCATGGGTCTGCCTTTGAGAAGCTAGTCTGTCGGGACCTGATGGGATTCATCTGACCAAGTGGAGCAAGAGGGTCTTTGCCCACAAGCTGTCTACACTTATGTGGAGAGCTTTAAACTAGACTTATCAGGGGAAGTGGATGGAGTTTTGAGCAACAGAGAACACCCAGGGGCTGCCGATGTATTAGTATCCAACAGTGAAAAACCTGTGAAGTGCCTCAAAAGAATTAGGACGTGTTCCTCTAAAAAGGTGGCATGGTCAATAGCCCAGTTGCAATGCCTCTACACCAATGCATGTAGTATGGGTAGCAAGCAAGAGAAGCTGCAAGCCATTGTGCAGCTAGAAAGCTATGATCTAATTGCTATCGTGGAAATTGCACGACTGAAGGTTGTTCAGGTGGGACAGGCAAGGAGAGGGGCGAGGCAGGGTGTGTGCCCTCTATATAAAAGAATACCTGACTAATCTAGTAGCCTTCTACGATGGAGTGACTGGATCAGTGGACAAGGGAAGAGCTACAGACATCACCTACCTAGACTTTTGTAAGGCCTTTGATATGGTCCCCCACAACATCCTTGCTGCTAAATTGGAGAGATATGGCTTTGATGGATGGACTGATAAATGGATAAGGAAGTGGCTGGATAGCTGTGTCCAAAGGGTTGTAGTCAATGGCTCAATGTCCAGTGGAAACTGGTAACAAATGGTGTCCCTCAAGGATCCAAACTGGGACCAATACTATTTAGTATCTTCATCACAGATATAGACAACGAGATTTGAGTGCACTCTCAGCAAGTCAGCAGATGACACACCAAACTGAGTGGTGCAGTTGATTCATGAGAGGGAAGGGATGCCATTCAGAGGCATCTTGACAGGCTTGAGTAGTGGGCCTGTGTGAACCTTATGAAGTTTAATGAGGCCAAGTCCCGCACCTGGGTCAGAGTAATCCCCAGTATCTGTATAGACTAGGAGATGAATGGATTGAGATCAGCCTTGTAGAGAAACACTTGGGTATACTGGTGGGTGAAAAATTGGACAAGAGTGGCAACATGGGCTTGTAACTCAAAAAGCCAGTTGCAGCCTGGGCTGCATAAAAAGAAACGTGAGCAGCAGGTCAAGGGAAGTGGTTCTCCTCCTTTACTTTGCTCTCATGAGACACCACCTGGAGCCCCCAGCTCTGGGGGCCCCAGCACAAGACACACATGGATCTATTAGAGTGGGTTCAGAGGATGGCCACAGAAATGATCAGAGGGATGGAACACCTGTCCTATCATGAAAGGCTGAGAGATTCAGGGTTGTTTAGCCTGGAGAAGAGGAGGCTTGAGAGAGTCTTTATTGAGGCCTTTCAGTATTTATATGCTGCTTACGAGAAAAGTGGAGAGGCACCTTTTACCAAGGGCTGTAGTGACAGGACAAGGGACCATGGTTTTAAAATAAAAGAAGGTAGGCTTAGGTTGGACATAAGGAAGAATTTTTTTACTGTGAAGGTGGTAAGACAGTGGAACAGGTTGCCCTAAGTTGTGGATGCCCCATCATTGGAAATGTTCAAGCTCAGGTTGGATGGGACTTTGAGCAACTTGATCTAGTGAAAGATGTCCCTAACCACTGCAGAGAGGTTGGACTAGATGACCCTTAAATGCGCTTTCCAACCCAAACCATTCTATAATTATATGCTTATTATGCCTGTAAAAGTAAATTATTTTACAATAGCCATATTGGATCTTCAGAAATGAATGACTAGGATAAATTTTGATCATCTTGTGACCCAATGCCAAACAGTTAAAAATAAAAGTTAGCAATTTCAAAATCAGTTACATTTTTCCAACTGGGATTGATATTGCTATGAAATATCTTTTTCATACTATTGAAAATTACTCACATGTGTCACACACACAGAGAGATATAAGCTTATACAAATGAAGTGTTAGGAAGACAAAAAAAAAGCTTATATGAAATACTTCTCCCCTTTCTTCCAAATATGGAAGTTTTTCATAAGGTCATCAAATCCAGGTAAATCAGGTACACTGCAGTTAACTCCTAGCTAATACTCAATAGATTAGTTTCTTAACTTTTAAAATAGCTTTTAAACCCTCTAGAAACATTCTTATCTGTATTTTTGATATCACTAGAGATCAACAGAGGATAAAATTATCTCATGTGTCCCCTACTTCTTTTTTATCATGTTTGAGGTACAAAGATGAAGTTACCTAGCTTAGAAACATATCTAAGTAACTTTCCCTGCAAAATTTTTCTTCAAGAGCACACACACACACATATACACACACGCATGCAAACACGCACACGGAGTCTGAGTCAGTGGAGAGAAATAGTGTTTCTCAGTTGACACTAGTATTCTGGAGAAGATGATCCAGTCCCTATGGTCAGTGTGTGCTGTTCTATTTGTATACAGAGCAAAGAGGAAAGGTTTGGTCCCCTCTGCTCATTTAGCAACCCATCAGTTGTCCCTAATGTGATGCTGGCTGGTTAATACTTTTGATGAAAGCAAGTAACTTTACGACAGGCTCTGATGGGACTACCTGCTTAGGAAATGGAAAGCATGAATTCTAGGCCATGTCCTCATTTCATGCATCCAAAGGCATATCTAATAGACCATGGAATATATTTGTGAAGAGCTTTCAATTGCCTGCCTGTTAAAAATGGCCCACAATACAGTCAGATACAAGGTAACTAGATAAGTGCCTGATGGCTCATTTTTTTGACTTAAAACTATGTATCCATGGGTCCTGGTTTCTGCTACTAAGATATGTTTAAATTATTATTGTCATTGTTGTTCTTTTTCCTATTAAGAAAATTGATAGGACAATGTAAAGAGCATTCCAGGGACAGATATGGGTTTTCCAGTTTGACTGCTCAGAGCTTCGTGTTTCTGTTTTAGGCAGCCTGAATTACACCGACAACGCATAAAGACCAAACAGGACAAGGTCAGCTGCTGAGCAGTGGGGAAACCTATAGACTTTGAGAAATTACTTCTGTGACTGAGTAATGAGCCTTGGATTCTGCAACCTGGCACCTGCCATGACTACTAAATTAATTGAAAAGGAAAACCCTTAGAGTCGTTATAGAGGCATAAAAGCTGGTGTTACAGAGTGGTGAATCAAGCACTATACTTTATGAATAGATACTGTGGAGTTTTACAATAATGATCAAAAGCACTATAGCTTGTAACACTATTACTGGACTCTTTATGGATAAGAAGCATTACTCTACTAAGAATTTTTATAGTTCTGAATCTACCAGGCTTTGTTGTAAGTGACCCTCAGTAAAAGACTTCAAGTTAATACCAGTATTTTATGTGTACTACTGTTACTGTGAGGCCAATGTCTCCATTCATTTCTCTTTATTATATTTCTGTAGATGGAACTGTAGGGCCAGATTCAAGAAAAAGGATTTGAGCAGGCTTAAGGTTTTATGCAGGAAATTGTGATCTAGAAAATCTCCTCTTGGATTTTACTTAAAGCATTTGCTGTCAAAATTTGCTGGGTGTCATTTCAACGAGTTCTCTGCAAATCTTGAATTCTTCTTCAAGGTATATGTATAAGGAACCTGACTTCAGTACCTAATGGATAAACTTAAGTATAAAGAAGGAGGCCTATCTATTTTATGCCTAATCTCATCCATTGACTTAGTATAAAATGCATCTTGGATGCTAGCAGCCAGTCAGAATTCTATCACCTACAATTTACAAATTGTTGTATCTAACCCTATATTACTAAGCTCTTTGTTCAATCTGGCCTTTATTAAATTCATAGTTTTAGCAATTATTGTGATTACATTAATCATTGAACTGGTAATGACATTTGTCACTTGCTGTTGCATAAAGTACACATCGTTCAGTTATTCGTTCTTTGAAATTTGTGTGGTTCTAGAATACTTCTTCCTACAGAGAACCATACTAAATATAACTAATATAAAGGAAGTTCTGATGTAGAATTGTCATATAATCTTAAGATTACGGCTGTAGGAATATATGGTTATAGCATTATGGTTATACTTTAGGGTCCAAGAGGCAGTGGGGAAGAACAGGTTTTCTGCATTTTGTAGGTACGTAACGATCCATTTTGTCCTCATTTTCTTTTCCTAATCTTCTTCTCAAAAAATTGCAAAACTTTCTCATTCAAGATCCTTCTGATAATACTTCAATGAAACATGTCATTTAAAAAAATACCAGCTGTGGATTTGGAAACGTGATACATACAGTTACAGAGTAAATATATAATGTATTGAAGACTTCTGAAATTCTGCTGCCAACAGTGAACTCGACAGGCAAGCAATACTACATTAATTGGGGAAAAACTATTCTAAAATCAGTCTAATTGCCACAAGGGGAATAAACCACAAGGATTCAAAAGAGTATGACTTCTTTTGAAGCTCTCTTTCAAGGAAGAAGTCCATTTATGGATTCACATTCACCTCATTATATTTCCTTTAACTGATGCTTTCCCTGTTGGTTGTACTACCACCAGGAATTTCTGCTGAAGCATGTACAGGCTCATTTCTGCTTACAGGATTAAAAAAACCCCTATATTTAATCTGGATTAACCACTGAATAGATGAAGGTGACAACGTCCTGTCTCCCTCATGCTTTGCCATCCTCAGATTCATGCAATTAACATCTTTGTTGCTTATTTATATTCTAGGAAAACACAGTAAAATAAAGTATACTATATAACACAATAAAGACTTCCTAAGATCACTTTATTAATTTCTTATGGCCACAGTGCTCATATTTCAATGCAATATGTGTTTTCTATGCTATGTGTTCCATGAAATAGGAGCAGTATATAAGCTTAAGAAATTTTTAGCACTATTTTGAAAATGACTTTACTGGTCTTCTTAGATGTAAATTAACCTTTTTCCATGTATGTGTGGATTCTTTAAAATATTTGTTTAAATCCTGTATTAGGTGAAATGGTACAAATGAATTTCACTAAATGTACTGAGTTTCACTGACATTAATACAAATTTTTTACTAAGAATTGCTGAAAAATTCATCTAATATCATATCTTTCCACATGACTTCAGTACTGGGGAATGCTCATGACAATACAGTTTTCTACATCCATTAAGACACTGCAGTAACTTTCAGTTTGCAAGCCCATATTGTACAAATCACACAGGTCTCTGACATTAGAAGATGTTCTGATAGCAGGCAGAATGAGATATGAAATGTCAAATCTCTTTATCCAGTTCAACCTAGTTTGAAGTGCAAAAAGCTTGGGATACTGATTTCTGTATTGCTCATAAATCTTGATAGTTCACTTCAGTGAGATGGAAAATGTATCTTGAATTTCCAGGGTAATCAACACAAAGTTTCTGTTTAGTTTTCTCTGTTCGTAGAACATGGTGCTTCGGATACATTAGGAAGCCTCATTTTGCCAGGTACCCTCAAAATAAAATTGAACGGTGACAGTGATTCTAATGCACAATGCTGGACTTAATAAAACACAGAGAATATTCAAATTAAACCTTTAGCAAGATGTTTGATGGTGCCAACCATGGAGACACCCTAGAACCTCATTTACTGCCCCTAGATGAGGCTATTGTCTGAACAGCTGATCTAGAAAATGTGTTACTCAGCCATGGAAATGTATTTTTATATCATGGAACTCCATGAAAATGCCTGTGACAATATTTCGACTTGGAAAGATGCTGTGATGCAACTAGCTGTGTTCAAACTGAGGAAGGTTCCTAAGAATATAAAATGTTCTTCATTCCTCTTCCATGTAGACAAGTATTTCCTCTATCTCTGTTTAAACAGAAGGATTATTTTAGGTTTTCTTCTGACAAATTTTATTCTGTTTTTACATAATAAAGTTGATATTAAAAAAATTCAGCAACACTGAAGCATCAAAAAGAAAGATACTATTAAAGCAAAGTTAATTCAGACAGGTGGTAAAGAGTATAGACACTAGACATAACTTAGGAAACATTTTTTTAATTTTTTTTTTTTTACTTCAATTCAATTTCAGCTTCAAAATAGGACTCATACTCACTAGAATTCTTAAATAATCAGATTTCAAATGCAGACATATACATCAATATCAAAACCATAAATAAATATTCCTTGGGAAGAGAAAACTAAAATACAGCATATTCAAAAAGCTTTCCTTTTCAAGAATATGCCTCTATTTTGTGGTTGCTTTTCAGTCTTGGAGCTGCCTCCTCTAACTATTTTCTATTCACATTAGAAGAGAGAATTGTTTTTTGAATGTTGTTTTAACAGTCATACAATGAAAACAAAAGATAAGTGCCACAAAGATA
The DNA here is from genome assembly GCF_000708025.1 of Charadrius vociferus. Taxonomy (NCBI): domain Eukaryota; kingdom Metazoa; phylum Chordata; class Aves; order Charadriiformes; family Charadriidae; genus Charadrius; species Charadrius vociferus. The sequence goes on along the minus strand of NW_009648555.1, from coordinate 583,064 downwards.
AAAGTATTTACATAAGACTACTTTATACTTGATTTTTTACAGTCACATATTCTCTTTTTTCATTCTTATATTGTGATCTGCATTACTACAAAGTAACACACAGCATTTGCAAAAGACATCTTTAGTCGCAGGAAAATGGAAAAAACAAACACTGACTTGCCAATGTCTATTAAGCAAGAAAAATGGTATTTGGAAAATATGACATTAAAAAAAAATTAAAACATATTTGAATATTCTCTTATGCACATAATTAATTTAAATAGTAGTATTTGCAATAATTACTTTTTACATATACAAAGTTATTCACATCCTTTAATAATATGTATTTAACTTCACAAGCTAAATTACAGGAGTCAACTCCCTACTCTTTTTCCAAGTAGCAGGTGATAGGACTAGAGCAAATGGCCTCAAGTTACACCAGGGGAAGTTATATTGGATAGTAGGAAAAATTCCTTCACTGGAAGGGTTAACAAGTGCTGGAACAGGCTGCCCAGGGAAGTGGTTGAGTCGCCATCCCTGGAGGTATTTAAGACATGTGTAGATGTAGTGCTGAGGGACATGGTTTAGTAGCAACTTGGCAGCGCTAGGCTAATGGTTGGATTTGATGATCTTAAAGGTCTTTTCCAACCATAATCATTCTATGATTAATTCTATGATGATTCATGATCAATGAAACCTGGAAAGGAAAATTCATAGCATGTATGCTGGGAGCTGACTTGTCCCACTAACAAGAACCTAATACTTTAACCTGCTGCTTAAATACAGGGTGTGTATAACCCCTAGCAGTATGAGGCAGCTTCCATTTTGTGACTTGCCTCTGCGGAAAAGGCCTGTGGTGATAACCTTTTCTTATGGCTGTACTAGAGTAATCTTTGTGTTAGAGTGCATGAGAACATGTAGTACAGTGGATAGAGAAAAGTAATAGAAGAAAAGGTGTTAGGATATTTAACTCCTGTCTGGCTTGGGAAGCTTCAGAAGGAATTGCATGGTACTATTGTGGGAGAAGAAGTACATTGAAAGGACATGTGGGAGTGTTAACGCTGAACGCATTCAAAACCAGGAATTGTGATGTGGTAGAAACAGGACAGCAATGTTTGGAGCTGCAGGAAAGAATAGTTTCTAAGCTTCTAGGGTGTAATATAAGCTCTTTTCCCCATGTAACTAAGGAGAAAGTTTGTTATATCATTGGAGGTTTCATGGAGTCTTGTGGTCAGTTATACACAGTTGATTTTTTTCTTCCCCTATTCTGAAGACCTTCATTGAGTTGTCTATGTTGTCCAAGGTAACAGATCTTATACAGCAGCAAGTGGAGCTTCTGAATTTACAGCTGTAAATAACAGTACTAGAGAAATAGCTACTTCCATAATGACTTTCTTGCCCAAGCTGACAAAATTTCCAAGGCTTCTAGACATGCCTGGTTGGGCCAAACTGGGAAAACTAAATTATAATTTTTTGGCTCTTAGTAGCCTGACCATGACATATGCAAAATAAATACACAATGGTGTACATACAGCTCAGATTGATAGATCTCTTTTTCATATCTGAGAAACTCTAGACTGTATAATCACACCAAATATATTATCCCTATGGTTTGTAAAAGTATTTCAGCATGCTGGTCTTCTCCTGGGTGAATTTTTTTGAAACTAGTGATTGTTCAAGCTGCTGAAGTAAGATGAAATATAAAAGAGCATTCAGATTTTTGTGAAGTATTTATCTCAAACAAATATTGTTGCCAAAGATGTAGGCCATGTGCCAGGCAGCATTGGGATTGCATGAATTCTGAAGGGAAATCAAAGGGCTGAATGCTTGCTGTGCAGGGCTTGTGTATCTGTGAGAGAGAACCAGATGAAATAACACAAAAGTATTGAGAGAACGTAAGCAAAGAAAGTCTAGAGATATCCATAGAAACAGGAGTTATTCTGTAATGAATAGTCTGGAATAGTAAACCACATCCTTTATCCTTCATTCTAATTTATCACTTTTGTTTAAGTCTTTGCAGGAGCTTGTGCTAGACTTGTACAATAATACTGAGAGAATGTTGATGAAGATTACTTTTATATAGAGAGTGGTTAAGAAGTTCAGGTGCCTAAACATGGTGCCTAAGCAAAGCTAAGTTCTTCATTTGGGGCTGGCAGATGGGCTGCTTGGGAAGAGCAGTTGAGGATGAGGAAAGATATCTCAGGACATCTCAGATGGAATTGCCTAACAAAATTTAGGCAATGGAGAATTTCCCTGTATGTCTGAAGCCTTTGGCCTTGTTGATTTAACTACATAAAACTAGAATTCAATTTGAAATAATCTTTGTATCTGGAATTGTGGGCTGGTCAGGTACCTCTGTGAAGCCAAAAACCTTGATACAGTTTTGCAGCAAACATAAAGAAAATGGAGAATAAGACCTCTTCTACAATATCCTCAGATCTGAAAGAGACAAGGTAGGGAGAAGTTCCTAAGGGAATCACTCTTACAATTTCTGACATATATCCTATTCAGACTCAGGGTAGGATGATGATACAGATGAGATACTCAATAAAATGAGTGACACAGTAGAGTACACCTCAGTACCATATCCCAGTATCAGGAATTGATTGTTAGATGGCTGATGTTTTTCTGTGCTTATGCTTATGATTAGTGCACCCTGTTTCTCCTTGTTGGACCCTTATACATTTAATGGAAGTTATTCTGCAGCATCGTGTTCACATATTTAAAAAAGTCATTACTTATTATTAACTGTATTGATTATATGCAGCCACCTACATTCAGATCTTTAGTTTCCACTGATGTTTTCTACTATTTATCCATTAGCAAGTGCAAGCAGGACTCCTCCCCTGCCTTCAGCAGCCTGAACTTTACTAGGTCAGAGCCCCAGGGCTTTGTGAGGAAACAGTCTGGGGTTTTTATAAACCAAATAACCTCAAGCTGTTCAATAAAATGTTTAAAATGTAAGTACTGTACCACTGGTGTCATTAGGACCTCAAATGTGCAGCACTGTGGCTATCCTATTTCTAATACAATGTGAAATTATAGATGTTTCTACATAATATTGATTTATGAGACCCAGCAATAAAATAACATATGCAGATGGCTTCTAGAATGCACTTGGAGCACCTCAGAAAGATTCTCACAGTAAGCGGCACCTTTGCATAGTGGGATAAACTCCAGAGACAAGTGTGCTACATTAGTATCAGTGTCAAGATGACATTTCAGGGTCAGTGAATAAATATCCTAAAGCCCAAGTGTTTATTTTTGAGAAATTTCATATATAATGACCTTGACTTTACATTGTTTTTTAGGTATGCATATGACCTCTATCCAAATCACAGTTTGCTATGATTTACTTCAGGAACATTATTCCTACACTATTAAAATGAATTAATCAAAGCTTGATACAGAGCTTTTTCTTTCCCATTTGTGCTTTTATTCTTTCTCATCCGTTGATGAAATAGAGTAAGGACTTTGAATTATTAGAGCACATGCACCCACACATACATACACACATATATATTCATACATATATAGGATTTATTTCCCTGATCTCCAATTTGTAACCATATGATACATAAAAACGTATCAAAATAAGGAAGATTCAGTTCACTATCAAACCAGTTGGCAATTTTTCATGTGTGCCTAGTGAGGTTACTTTACTGCTTACTCTTCAGGCTGAAAGCAACTATGCAAAGAGATTGTTACAGAATTTACCCTAGCATAAAATATATGTTTCACCATATAGGGCCTTAGTCACCAAACCTTACAGGTCTACAGATTATTAACTTGTTTGCCTTTCTCCTTCCAAGGAGAGTTTTCCACTACCTTTCTGAAGGCAGAACCCTGCTCTTCAGTAACTACGAAATCCCTTTGTTGGAACATTGTAGTATAAAACAAGTCAAACAGCTGGACAATCCCCAACGGTATGAAATTTAACAAGAGCACTTGTTACTCCACCTGGGGTGGGGTAATCCCAGTTATACAATTTGGGGGACGAGAGGCTGGAGAGCATGGGAAGAGATCTGGGGGTTTGGGTTGATGGTGAGTTGAATATGAGTCAACAGTACGCACTGGCAGCCAAAAGGGCCAACTGTGCCCTGGGGTGCATCAAGCACAGCAAGCTAGCCACTTGAGGGACGTTATTGTCCCACTCTATACTGTACTGGTGAGGCCTCACCTTGAGTACCGTGTGCAGTTTGGGGAGCCTCAATATAAGAAGGACATCAAACTATTATAATGTGTCCAAAGGAGGGTGACCAGAATGGTGAAAGGTCTCAAGGGCAAGACTTATGAGGAGATGCTGAGGTCACTTGGTTTGCTCAGCTTGGAGATGAGAAGGCTGAGGGCTGATCTCGTCATGGTCTATAACTTCCTCAAGGAGGACAGCAGAGGAGGAGCTGCTGATCTCCTCTCTCTGGTGACCAGTGACAGGACAGAAGAAAATGGAATGAAGCTGCGTTAGAGGAAGCTCAGATTGGACATTAGGAAATGGTTCTTCACTGAGAGGGTGATCAGTTACTGGAACAGACACCGAGCCTGTCAGAGTTCAAGGATCGTCTGGACGACACTCTTAGTCATATGGTTTAGTTTTAGGTAGTCCTATGAGGAGCAGGGAGTTGGACTCAATGATCCTTGTGGGTCCCTTCCAACTTGAGATCTTCTATGATTCTGTTTTATGATTCTAAGTCAGTGAAATGGAAGTTTTCAATATGAAATGAAAAAACTAAAATTTGCTTGCAGCTGTTACTAAGCTGCGCACAGGATGTGCAATGGTAGCAGCTGTGTACTACACATATTATTTAACAACATTCTTAAAAGATGTGTTTTCCTTATGATTGGAGTAAGAGCCAGGTGAGGGGCAGTTGCCAGATGATGATGATTAATTATTCACGGGCATCTGGCTGTTATGTATTTTATCTCTATATTGTGATTGAGAAACTGGGCTTCCAATCTGAGTAGGGTTCTTTGTATTTTTATAAAGCTGTGGTTAATACTGGTGTTGACTGCTATCTTAGAAAACATACTAGTGCTCATGAAAAGATGACAGACCAATCTTCTTATAAGATTAATATCTTTGTTTCTTCATTGAACAGAGTGCATAGTATAATACAAACAGTGGCAGTTTAAGATATTCCATACTGCCTGTCCATGAAAGACATAGTCAGGACTGATTATGAAGAACATGTTTGTCATAGACAAAATTTCATTAAATCACAGACACATATCTGGACCTATGTCGTCTGTTGCTTTTGCATCACATTAAAGCTACACTGTGTAAACTTTCCCCACATCTACCTGTATGGGGAACAGGAAGAAGTCTGGTTGGACTCTACATCCCTCTAGTATCTTTTAAGTCCTCTGAAAGACTTCAGTAAGGGGGACAAGGGAGAGCAGCCCTAATGCAGCTGTAAGGTATCCTGGAGTCATTTGGCCAAATGACTCAATGGAATGATTCAATAAGACATATACATAAGAGAGAATGCAACCTCTGTGGTATGTGCGATGACCTTAGCTCCTGTACTGACAGTAGTAGAGCTGTGTTACTGTGGTGTCAGCCAGGGCTAGAAAAATGTTTCTCAGTAGCTTTCCCCTGGCTTAATTATTTCTGTACTATGTTCCATTTTGCAACACAAAACATGCCATATGAAGACATTTTTGTGCTGTATCATAAATTATCTTACAAACTTAACCTCTAGGCTGCAACCTTGATCTTTTAAATTCTGAGGGTGTTTTCCCAGGATTTCAGCTGTTCTGCAGTTTCATATTGATGTCTGTTTAAGACCTGAACTTTATGATTCAAGGTCAGTTTTCCTTTTCTTTTCCTGGATTCATGATGTGTGGAATTATTGAGTTGGAATTTAATAGATTTTAAGGATTCTGCTACTACAAACTGATTTGTCATAGTGGTTAAGTTTTCAATGAATAGTTTGAAAAACTTATTTTTTTATTTCCAACTTGCATTTTAACTTATTACACGGTAGGAATTTGGATTCTGTGAGACTGATAAAGATTAAAGAATTTTCAAGAAGAGAAAGTTACAGATATTATGTATTATTACCCTCTCTTACTTATTTCCTTCTTACATATGCACATCCATAGAAATATCTCTAAGAATCTCCTATAGTAGTGTACCAGTTCTGTTTAATTGTCATGGATTAGTTCCATACTTTTCAGCATTTGAGTCCAATCTAGGGTAACGATTTTCCAACTGACATATCTGTTCTATGTCAAACAGAAGAGCAAAGATCAAGTCTTGCATAGGTTCATCTACTGTTTTTTGTTATTGTTGATACTTTTAAACATCAAAGGCTTCAATAAGATCATTAGCTCCCTGGGTATCTGCTTTTACTTGCTATGGATATCTAATTCTACATGTTATGAGTCTATCTACTCTCTTAGTGATGGGTACTGGTGAATTGACTGGAATATTTGGCTTGCAACTACCTTTTAAGCATTGGTAAATAGTTACTTCACAAAACCTCTCTTATTTATCCATCTTTTCAGATAGGAAAACACTTTTCTCAGAATTGATGACTACTTTTTTTCAGCTAAAGTAAATACAGGTCTATATCTCTTTTCATTTGTGCAAGAAGCTGACACATTCTGTCACAACATAGCATGAGTAAATGGGAAAGTGACAGCTTCCTGGCAAAATTTTAAAGAGATAAACATCTATTTTTGTTTAAACAGCTACTAAAAAAAAAATGGATAGAACCGTTCCAAGCTGAAAGGCTGTGGAATATATGAGTGTTGCAAACCGGCAAATGAATGCACAAGTAAGATCCTGATGCTTATTGTTATCCCTACTATTTTAACTGTATTTGTCCATTACCTAGCATAAAAAGTAATATACAAACATTATTAGCATAGGTATGTGAAACAATATAGCAAACACTGCATTTTATTATTTTTCAAAAGAACAGACAACGACAACAAAAAGATTCTTCTATAAAGGAAGGCATTTTTGCATAGTTGCATGCTGTATTGTGTTTATGTGGCAAGGTTTTGATAGTGGGGGGGAGGGATGTGCAGGGTTGGCTTCTGTGAGAAAAGATCAAGAGTTGTCCCCATGTTGGATAGAGCCAGCTTCAGCCAGCTCCAAAATGGACCCGCTGTTGCCCAAAACTGAGCCCAACAGTGATGGTGATGGTGCCTCTGTGGTGACATTTATGAAAGGGTAAAAAATGCTGCCTGGGAGCTGTGAGAGAGAAGTGAGAAAATGTGACAGAAACAACCCTGCAGACACCAAGGTCAGTGAAGAAAGAGGGGGAGGGGGTGCTTCAGGTGCCAGTGCAGAGATTGCCCTGCAGCCTGTGGAGAAGACCATGATAAAGCAGGTTGTATCCTTGAGGACCACGGAGGTCCAAGGTGGAACAGGTATCTACCCTCAAACAGTGGCAGATCCCACACTGGAGCAGGTGGATATGCCCTGAAGGAAGTCCACACTGGAGCAGGCTCCTAGCAGAACTGTGCTCTGCACCCTGTGGAAAGGACCCATGCTGGAGCAGTTTGTGAAGGACTGTCTCCTGTAAATGGAACCCCATGCTGAAACAGGGGAACAGTGTGAGGAGGAAGGAGTGTCAGAGATGAAGTGTTATGGAATAACCACAACCCCCATTCCCCATCCCCTTGTGTTGCTTGGGGTAAGGAGGTAGAAGGATCAGGAGTGATGCTGAGTCTGGGAAGAAGGGATGGTGGAGACAAGGTGGTTTTAGTTTTAGTTTTATTTGTCACTATCCTTCCTGTTATTGATTGGCAATAAATTAAATTAATATTCCCAAGCCAAGTTTGTTTTGTCCATGACAATAGCTGATGAGTGATCGCCCTATCTTTATCTTGTCCCATGAGCTTTTTTGTCTCATTTTCTCTCCCTTGTGATAGAACAGCTTGGTGGGCACCTGGTGGCCAGCCAAGGTTAACCCACTACACACAGTTATGGATAGAATGCTTACAAATTTTTACACCAATAGATTCAAAACAGTTTAGACAGTTATTACATTCTTTTTTTGCTCAAAATTAAGAGTATGATGAGATATCAGAAGTTCTTTTACTATATATCTGAACTTAGAATTCAGAAATAGTATGGAGAAAAGAAAGAAGAGATAAATGAAAAGGAAATCTCATAAGGAAAATAATTATGCATACAGGAAAAAGAATGAGAATGTAGGACTGCATAAAGGATAAGTTTGGATAAGACATACAGCAGCTATGAAAAGGTCAGAGAAAGCATGGAAAATGTATACCACTGTATGAAAGGAAAGCAGGAAAGACATTTCTCAAGGTAAGGAAAACAGAAAATGAAAGGTTCACATGTAAGAAAGAACTGAAGAAAGAGTGAAACTCTGGGAGTGGAGGAAAAGACTGTAAAATCAGAAGAAAGAGAAGGTAAAAGATCTGGATAAAGGAAGAAGAATCATTGGATAATATAACTGAAGATCACAGAGATAAATGGTGTGAGAAAATGGTGACATAAACCAAAGTTGTTTTGTTTTATGCTGCCGGTTTTATAAGTTTCTTAGTTGTCTTCTTCAGCCTTACAAAGTTAAAAAGAGAACATTTACAAGGATTGTTGGCCAGGACCTATGTGTATTTTCCTTCATTTTGAACATTATATACCTCTGAAGACAACGCACAGTGTTGTTTAGCTATTGGCCAACACATCTGACCATAAAAGTAGTTTTATTGGCTCAGTTTTGCAAGTGGGGAAATTGAGGTAGGGACTAATGATTTTTCCGGGGCTTAAGTGCAGTCATAATGATAAAGCCAGGATAAATGCATTCTAAACCTACGCTGATATTTCAGACTCAAGCTGTTCTCGTATTGCATGTTTTGTTGTTGTATTGCTTTTACACTTGTTGAGATCAATGTAGAGCTTGCAGAAGAAGAGTCGAGCTTGGATTTAAATATAGTATATCTTCAATTTCCATCAGTGTTTCTCACTTAACACTAGAGGACAACTCCTCTGCAAGCATCTGCAGTGTCAGTAATTCCATTAACAAAGAAGCCACTGTATTATCAACATACTGTAGCTTCATTTTAATGTGTCATTTGCACTTCAAAGTCACATAACTTTTATTATGGTAAATCAATTAAAACTATTTCTCATGATAATTTATCTTCTACAGAGTTTATCATCTCAGAGAATGCAATATTTCCCAATTTAACTTCCAAGACAAAAGTGATGTAATTTGAATGCCTTTTACTGAGCTTATTAAGCATAAAGATCACAGAAATTTCAAACCCTGAAAGATAACTGTTTCATCTATGTGATAAAATGGAAGTCACATTTTAGTAGCTTACTGGAGGTAGTAGGAGACAGTATGCTAATTAGTAATATAACCTCATTTACTCATTTGGTATGTCTCTTGTTTTAAATGATAGTCTGTCTAGAATAGATATCCCGCTTGATACAAATATGAAAAGGAAATCAAGTGAAGCTACTGTATATTCCATAAAGCTGTGTGTAGCATTTATATGATTATACTTTTCTTTGTGTGTTTATAATCCAAGAATCACCTTGAAATAAAGTAAATATTTTCAAAAATCTTGCAGTGAAGAATAGAGGTTTGTATAGAAAAATTCCCCTTCAGAAGGGAAAGATGGGTCAGATCCTCAACTAACATAAATTGTCACGAATCCAGGGAAGTCAGGTGAAAAATGTCAGTGTGGAGGAGTTGCAAATCTGATGGTGTACAAGGGTTAAGAAAACCCCAACAAAATAAAAAAAAACCTCAACCAGAACACAACAACCACCCCCTTGAAATCTAGAAGCATTAATGTGGGAAGAAAAGCTCATCAGTAACTTTAGTGCATGTATCTGAGTGTGACTGATTGTTCCTTTATTGGCAGAAGGCTTGATTTTCGAAGGCTTGATTTTCAAAGCTTATTTTCAAATGTGCTTTGGGGCACCTGTCTCCCAACTTGCGCTGTGATTTGTGCTCTTGGTGGTTCAAAAGGTTTTGCAAATCCTGTCGGTTTCTAGTTTCTGTCTCTTCTTTGTGTAAAAGTGCTGGGTTCAAGCAGTGCGATATGGGCAAAACTAAGAAATAAGAAAATAATAACCCTCTTAAAATTAGACTATGTAAGTGTATGCAGAGCAGCAGGAAAAATAGGCCTAACATCCAGTCAGGCCTCTGGACCCGCTTTCTCTGTGACTGCACTAGCAGTAAATAATTGCAGTATCGAAGCCCTAGACCTTTGCTCAGCACAGGAAGGGAGAGCTGTTGCTGGGTAGTGTGTGCCATTTGATGGCCTGTGTCTAATGCTTCATGGCTCACCACAGGAGTTAGTGGTGCATGGCGGATCTCAGCTAAAGTGTTTTAGACTGGAGCTAGGATAACTGGGAACACTGGGCTGCCCTTTGAGCTAAAGCAGAATACATATTAACTATTTAGAGGTCTGACACACACTTAAAATCCCTGACTTGGCCTCTTTTTGGTCTCTGTTTCTGAAACTGGAGTATAAGGAGGTGCTGCTACTGTAGTTGGAGTTCGTGCTTATATTTCACTTGCTGAGGATGGTTGTCTGGAATTACTGGAATTTTGCACGTTGGAAGACTAAACTGCTGAAAGTATTCTGTCTCACTCGTGCTACAGTACTTATGCTTGGAACAAATTTAATTTTGTGTCTTTCCATGCAGCCTTGCTCATAAATGTACAGTAGTATCTTATCAGTTCACTCTTTTCACTGTAAGACCTCTGGTGTTTTGCTGGATTTTATTAACAAATGATGGAAAATAATTGGAAAATGGGTTTGTGACGATACACGGAGATATAACTACATAAAAGGGATGATGTACATATAAAAAAGGAAATTTAGACTGAAAACTGCCTTAATGGTGTGATTTATTGGACTACATTATAGTCTCCCAAGGGAGGTGGTAGAAGCCCCACTAAATAATGGAAAAACTCACATCTCCTGAGGACCAGAACATATGGGAACTAAACACAGGAAAACTGAACAGATTTTATCTAAGCTAGAACTAGCCAGTTTCTCCTGCCATTACAATATTCCCAAAAGAGCAACAGAACAGATATACAGCATTTTCCTATCATTTGTATTTGTATGGCATAAACAGTATGAAGTATGTTCCAAAATAATTTCCCTTGATGATGATTATTTGTTACTATGCAAAGTAACCAGTTTAACAGTAGGAATATTGTCCTTAAATTAATCACTTCGTATCATGGCCATTCAAGGAAGCAAAGAAAGAGCCATTCTTTTGTATAATTAGCCTGGAAAACGCTCACTTAAGAATCATGTATTTAGGACTTGCTTTTTCACAAGGAAAAGGGATTTTTGCTATTGACTTCAATGGGAACAGTCAAAGAGCCAGTTTCTCAGGAGGCACTGAGGCCTTTTTGAATTTGGTTGTATTTGATTTTACTCAATATACGGAAGAAAATACTTAGTATCTCATTGACAAAACCCATTCAGTCTAGGCCTACCCACTGCTGAAGTCATTAAACTCCTACTAACGTTTTGAGAACAGAATTGCATTTTTAACCCATTAAAGACCCAAATATCCTTTGCTTCGTACTGTGTTTAGTCCTCTGCTCTTTTGAAAATGAATATAAAATCCTACTCTGTCACTGCTTTACGGTTTACAATGCAATTGCACTTCCTTTGCTTTGATAAAAAAGGAGTCTCATCAACATTCTATATTTCAGCTATTGGAGAAGTAAAGACCTGCTTATGCAAGGTTACTTATATGAATCCTTTTTTCATACACTAGAATTATGCATCAAGACATTTGGACTATAATGCAAAAAGCTGCCTATCTATTATATTACCACCTGAATGTGTTATTAAAATGTTACTGGAGTGCTGCACTTTGATGGTTTCATGCAGTCAGAATCCAACGAACAGCATTTTAGAATCCCATCTTTGCATTACTATTTTTAAGGGTATTGATTTTTTTCTAATAGCCTTTCTGAACTGTTTCTTAGGTTCAATGAGGTTTCTTTATTCTCTAATTACAGAAAGCTTACTGAAGATAATACTGTTTTGAAAGACTTTTTTTTCAGTTTAGTTTTGTTTTGATATGCTGACGTTTATGTAAATAAAGACCTGTTTACTCAGTTTCAATATATAGTAGTCTTAAATCAGAGAAAGCTCATAATAAATATGAAACTAGAACATTCCTTTTTGTAAACACATCTGCAAGCCTGACTGCATCTCACTAAGCATTTTATAGATTCATTACACTACTTGGCTCACATTGAAGTCACCTCAAATTTTATTTTTATTTTTTCTAACCATCGTATGAATAAACTTTGGCTTCTGTTTAGACTGGAAAATATCCAGTATCTGCTTATAATCCACAGATTCAGGGAAACATAATGGTTATTACTGGTAGTAAGGCATTTCTCTACACCTGTGTGTCACATACTAAATTTTAGGAGGGGTCAGCAGAGGTGTCACTTACCAGAACTGCATGGTCTATTTTATGTAGAGACCTGAAACTGAAATGAATTGCCTTCCACTTGTGTACATGTGAAACATTTGCAGCAAAGTTAACTGACAAGCCTAAGAATGTAACCAATGGTAATGAGGGATGGTTTCTGAACATCCCGTTGTTATAGTTTAACCAAGAGCCCTGATAACCATTATAAACATTGGGGCTTTATTTTTTTGGTTTTTTCCCCTTTAAAGCTCAGATGGTTTTGGAGATCTTCATCATGAGCTGCCTAAGAACTTGTTTAAGAAGCAGTTTAGAACAACCTCAGCTGTGCATTCCCCTACCTGCAATGATACAGTGCTCTAACAGGCTACATTGGACCAGCTTCCTGGCTGGTGCTCTTGCCATTAAGATTCTTACCACTCTACAGCATATGCCTACAGTGTACTCAAAGAGTGTAAGATTAAGTCTTTGTTAAGAAGTTATCAAGTGCTATTTCAGGGTTCCCAGGAAACTCAATATAGTGTTTTTATCAATTATATAAACCTGTAAACTGTAGGAGGACAAAGAAATACATATGCAGTCATGGCGTCAGCATATACAGTATTTAAGACTACATTAAGGCATTCTTGAGAATGCAAAAGCAAGTAGTATAATGAGAGATATATACTACCAGACTTAAAAAAAAACATTCTTCTTTTAACAGGATGCTATACTTGCTTTGCAAACCCATTGACTTCTGCATAAGCTCACCACTTGTAACAATGGCAATGTCAAGTCCATCAATGACAATACTTGTATTGTAGCTCAAAAGATTTTTTCACGCATAACAAATGTTTAACTCCTTATCAGCGTAAACAAAATGTTACTTGTGCTATTTAAATGTTGTTATCGATAGTTATAAGTTGTTATTTGCAGCTAGCTAAGATATCAGCAATTTTGGAGGACAGTGTTATAAGAATTGCATTTTCCAAGACTAATATTGAAACTTAGTTACTTGATCAGCTGGATTGGAAAATTTTAATTCATCAGTGTGAATAGTGTAAAAAGTCAATACAGTTAAGATCAATCATGTCCTACTTATTGTTTGGGTGTAGAACTGTCTAAAAGCTTGAAAAAAGATACACAAATAATTTACTTAATCTTGGCAATACTTGTAAATCTTCAAGTAATAATTATTTATCAAATGTTTACTTGAGGTGAAAATTAGACTTCAACAATTGAAAATAGATTCAAAGATGCTTGGATCTGTAAGAATTTTCTTCTTTAAATTTAAACTTTAAACCAGTCTCTTGAGATTCATCTTGTTTCTGAGAGCCCTAGGGAATAGCAGGAAATTCATACATATTTAATATTAGTCAAATCAACCAATGCAGTAACCATGCTAAAAGAACAATTATGCAGACTATTTATGTAAATACGGAATAGAAATTACGTGTTTTTATTTAGAACATTGGGAAGACTTGTAAATTATTTAATTTAAGAAGATATGTTTTGGAGCGATTTTGAGCAATTTATTTAAAATGTATATGTCATAGTAAAATGTTTTAATATATTTGTATTTTCATATTCATTTCAACCATAACTAGGTTAATCTTCAGAGAACAGAATTCCTTTGTCTTCTATGAAAAATACCTACAAATGTTTATTTGTGCCAGAGATAATTTATTTAACATTTTATTTAAACTATTTTTAACTTCAGAGATGTGGCAAAATTAATTAACTCTGCCTTGTGCAATAATAAAAAAAATAGTATTTTTCATGCTTATAATAGCTTTAAAAATCTGCAAATATGTTTTATATTTTTCCTGATCTAATCTAATGATAGAGAATGATGCATATTTTAATGAGCCCAGAAACCAGTCTCCAGTTATCTTCCATCTCCTAGGATAGATATGCTTCTGGAGGAACAGCGAAGGTATTAAAAACCCCCATGAATTCACCCTTTCAGAAACTACTTTCTTATTTTAGTATCACTGATAATCCTTGATTATTCATGTTGCTTGTGAAATCTGTTATTAGATGAAGAAAATCTTGTGTTCAGAGGTATTTGCACCAAAACATGGGGTGAGGAAACAATGTCAAGAGTTAGGGTCACGGAAAGACCTTTGGCACCTCTGTGCTATTCAAAGACTTGATGCTGAGAAGGGTCAGAGAATTCTTACTAATTTGGGTCCAGAACTTCTTCACAGCCATCCTATTGGTTGTTTACTGCAAAAAGGGAGATAACTAACTTGGCAGTAAACAGGTGGTCTATGTCAAAATGTGGGGGTTTTTTATTATCAATTGATTTGACAAAGCCATTTTTGGAGTTTATTCTGGCCAGGTATAGATGGTGGCAATTGTCTAAACCAGAGAGAACTAGACTTTTTCACAGTTACTTTTCTGACTCATTTGATATGTATGCATAAGTATAAGTTGTATTTGACACTAAACATGCAAGCTTTCCATTGACTGTAAGGAGAAGCTAGAATGACTACCTCAGCTAGTCACTCAGCTAACTCCAATGGAGGTGTCTGTAATGCAGACTACTGATAAGTCTCCATGAAATCACATCTCAACTTCTCTAGGTCTCTGCTGTTATATTAGCCATCAGAGTTGGCAGTTCGATTAATTATGCTTTTGGTGTCAACCAGCACTTTGGGTTGATCCCAGAATGATACAGCTGGCCTGCTAAAGAAGGGAAATTGAGGATGGGTATGGTTTCAATTTGAACTCTGCCTTTACAAAGTTTCAAGCCATATAGGCTGGGAAGGCTCACCACAACTGTGCAAAGGTGCTTAACAGTATATTATGTGAAAAAGCGGCCAGATCTAAGAAGGGATTGGGATGCCTGGAATTATGTCCTTCAATTGAAAACAGCGAGTTGAAAGCTGTAAATCTGAAAATGAAGTGTACAGAGCTGCTACTTCTTTTGAGATGTTGTATCTTGTGCATACATGATGCTGAAATCCCACCAGATTGGAGAAACTACTCCTTTTATATTTAATCAGCACCACTTCAGCTACTAGGGCCTCTTAAGAGAAACTCCATATACCGTTAAGTAGAATGGGACTTTCTAAACAGTGCAAGGGTAGCTGCTTTCATTTAAGAGGTCAGAAGAAAAAGATCAGCCTTCATTTTCATATAAAAGCTCAGTGATCAGAATATTTACCTGAGATTCTGAGCACAATCCCTGTCTGTCAAGGAACTTTTTGTCCAAGTTCCTCTATTAGAGTAGTGCACAAAAGACATAGGGCAGGAGGGAAACAAAAAAGGAAAGGAACTCCCTCTCTTGTTCTTTTAAGAAATTCTTTTTAAGCCTGCCTGCTCAGGAAGGTACATATGGAATCAAGACATTGTCTCCCAGAATTCAGGAGTGTGTCTGCATTTACCTATCTCTTTATCCAGCCCATACAGGCATTTGTATCAGGTGGCAGTCGCGAGTGAGAGGAGTCTGAACATAAGGATGTAGACATGTACCTTGAAATTCCTTCTTCACTACTTTTTTTCTGTGACAATTTTTGTTTGTTTTTAAGAAGAAAAAAAGAAATAAATCATAAGATAAAAAACAGTCTTAGGGACAGGGCCAGAATCTAGGGACCGTCTTTCTGAAGTCAGTCTAGCAGTTAATCTTGCAGTTCCAACTCCTATATTTTATTCATAAACTTCTGGTGTTGAAGAGTTAAACCAACAAGTAGTTGCCTATTTGCCTTCATGATTTCAGTGTTTTTCTTCCTCCCCACCCTTTTTCATTTATTTTACTTAGAATAGGACCAAGACACTGTCTGAACACCTTTTAGCTTTGCCTTCATCTTTTCCGGGAAAAAACAAAAGTCATATTTGTGCCTGACAGGCATAACGTTATGAGCCATGCAACTAATATGCCTACTTTTACTGCTATTTTCTGCCTCTGTTCTGTTTCACATTCCAGAAAAGCCTACAGTGTTAAAGTTAAATTGGAGTGCAGTACTAATTGAAGATCAGCTGGAAGAAATCAATAGACATTGGTATATATTAACTGTTACTGTTAATCTTGAAAGAAACATTGTTTCATCTGTTCATTTCAGAAAGAAAAAAAAATAAAATTGGTGTGATAGATTCATGAACAAAACAATGTAAAATATGACGCTTCAGTAAGAGCAAAGAGTTGCAAGAACAATTTTACCTGCTGTGGACAAAGACTTCATATTGTAATCCCAAGAAAATCATGCACAAACTAGGTTGGCAATCACAGTGTTGTGGGTTTTCAAGCATAATTTAATTATTTCATAGCCAGTAAATCGATGTTCATTTTTACATGAACACCCACCCATGGGGTGAATACTTTTAAACCCACTGCACCATTCTTTACTTCCCAATATTCTAATTCGTTAATTATTAACTGAGCTACAGTTCATACTATGGGATATTTAGATTTATAATGCATCTTTGACTTAAATAATATTATTCCATCATACCTGACTTGACTTAATAAAGTGTTTTTTGTTGTTCCATTAGTAGGGTAATACTTTTTTAATTTCTAAAAAAGTGGAGTTTATAAACTTGAACTAGAAACAGATACCTTGTGTCAGACCCCATTTAGAACAAATGAATTCTGATCTATTCTAGAGTTACACTGATTTACTTTGGGAGTCTGGCACAAATATGTCTTTTTAACTCTAATTTAACAGATA